>NC_040019.1:2195740-2311193 GCF_000972845.2 Larimichthys crocea | reverse complement strand
CAAAAAATCTTTCATTTTTGCTTAAAAAAAATGACACGATTAATCAAAATAGTGCTTATTTAAGTTTGTGTATAATCAATGTAAATGACTATGTGTCAGCTTATTTGAGCACCTAATTCCAGTAGGTCTGTCGCATATTAGTTAACGCAACCAATACACAACATATTTATCTCCCAACTTTGCCCTAAATCCCTTAGTAATTACCCAGCCTGATGTATGATATGTCCCATTATATGACTGTTGGGACAGCCGGCGCTCAAAACATTGGCCCATTGACCGAGAGGCCCTTAATCGTTGTCATGTGAGGAGTCAAATCCTATAGTGCCTTTTTATAAAGTTTGTTAGAGTTGTGGCAACAGACAGTTACTTCCATGCTGTGATGCATCTGATCAGGGAAATGAAAAAAAAAGCCAAATTTTATTGTCTTTGTAAATCCAAAATGGTGACTTCTTCCACATGTCTTATTTTGTCCAGCAACGGTAAAAAACCCCCAAAATATTTCAAGTACAATGTCAGCAAAATCCTTCACATCGGAGCACATTTCTTTATTTTTGCTTGAAAAAAATGACACGGATAATCAAAATAGTTGCTTATTAAGGTTTGTGTTACTCAATATTGACTACCGATTGTGTCAGTTCTTTTCTGGCACACCTAATCAGTAAGGTCTCGTCCGGTATAGAGTTAGCAACAATCACAACATTATTCAATCTCCCAAATTAGCCCTAATCCCTTATTAATACCCAGCATGATGTATGATAGTGTCCATTATCACGACCAGAAGCATTAGTCAGTAAATATGTGATGATCTCTGTGTTGCCTTTGGTTGCAATTTAGTCCCTGGATGGGAAACCGGAGATGTTGAGATTGGTTTCAGGGGATATTGGAGCAATATACCAAACACAAAAAGCACATCAACTCTAATGGAATGTAATGAAAAAGTTTCGAGCCAACTATTAAGCGATGTTGCTTGGTGTTGGCTTCATCTATTAATTGGCAATCACTATGCAATTAATTTCACGCTCACTATAGGATATAGGACTGTGTCATGTATATGAGAGCTGCTGTAAGCTTATTATAGCTAGTTTCATCTGCCATGAAATATTGGCTTAAAACAGACACATTAGTTAAATTATATCATCATCATAAGCTGTTTTGGATGACCTGTGTCTCTCAGATGTGTGAATGTGACATCACCGGTGACGCTGTGAAAGGAAAAGTAGCTTTTTATTTTTATTTTTTATGAGCTACATCCAGTTAGACCTGGTTAAAACTGCCCTACCCCGCTCCAGTCTCTCCATGTCTTCAAGTCCAGCATTGTTGTGTAGTGTTGGGCAGAACAGACAGGAAGCCAACAGCAACAACAAGAAGAAAGTCTCATCTTTTGGGAAAAAAGCCAAGCAACAGGCAGGTGAATTAAAAAAAAAATCAGAGCATCATCACGCAGTTACATTCTAGGAAAGGTTATTTATGTAGATAAGACCGAATCTGATTCAGTCAAGAGATTTCAGTCCTCGTTAGGGATGTACTGATTCAATTTACTGGCACTTACCATTATAAGCGATCTGGTACCTAATCTAACCACTTGCATCTACTTCTTTGCAGTGTCGTCGTAAAATTAATTCGCCAGACTCCGTTTTTAGCACCACAACAATCTCTGGCAATCATGTTATCTCATATAAAAATGATTTCAACGCAGCACGGTGTCAGAACAGTAATTGGTATTTGCAGATACTCTGAGTTAAAGTAACAGATATCTAGGTGTGAATGCATTTATGCAGGTAAACGGTCCATATGGAGCTAAAAATCCAATCCTGCAAGTGTTTGTGAGCTTCTTTTTTAAATGCATCTACATTATGGAGCAGATAACTGTTGTTAGAGACTCGTCATTCTCACATTTGAAGTTGCTAATCCGACAGCGGAGGAAGTTTTGGCTCAGATATCTGTTAATCATTTTTACGGGCATCTGCTGGGTACATCGGCAGCTCCAAAACATTGGCCCAGAGGCTTAATCGTTGTCATTGAGGAGTCAGAATCATATTAGTGCCTTTTTATAAAGTTTGTTAGAGTTGTCAACTAACAGTTACTTCATGATTGATTCATCTGATCAAGAAATCGTGAAAAAAAAATGAATTATTGCTTGTAAAGCCAAATGTGACTCTCAAATGTCTTATTTTGTCCCGCTAAACAGGTAAACCTGAAAATATCAATGTACGTGTCAGCAAATCCTCACATCGGAGACATTTCTTTATTTTTTGCTTAAAAAAATGGACACGGTTAATCAAAATAGTTGCTCATTTAAGTTTGTGTTACTCAATTAAATGGCTAATTGTGTCAGCTTTATTGAGTACCAATAGACTGTTGAAATGAGATGGTGACTTACGTCTAGTCCAGTATGAGTTAAGCAACAATCACAACATTATTCATATCCAAATTTGCCCTAATCCCTTATTAATTACCCAGCCATGATGTATGATAGTGTCCATTATCATGACAGCAGCTTAGTCAGTAAATATTGTGATGATCTCTGTGCCTTTGGTTGCATTGCTAGTCCCTGATGGAAACGGAGCTGTTGAGTTGTTTCAGGGAGAATATTGAGCAATATTACCAAACACAAAAAGCAACACTCACATCTAATGGAATGTATAAAAGTTCGAGCCAACTATTAGTGATGGCTTGGTGTTCTTCTATTCCCAAACCACTTATCTTCTTAGGGTTGAAGCATGGATGGGGTGAGAAATCTTGGGCAGTTGCCTGTCTAACACATACACAAACAAGACAAAGGGTTTGGTTTACCCAAGAAGCTGAATGGTGCCCTGAAAATAGTGTCGAGGATAAAAAAAGAGGTTTATCCCTGGACTACTTCTTCACTTTGCACAGCTGGAACATCTGGGTGTGAATTGTTCGGAAAGCGGGCCTCAGCAATTCCGGTGTCGGAAACCTGAGAGTGGTCGTTTTTCTGAGGTATAGCTCTATTGAAACAACTGTCCTGATGAAGACACCACGAGTACAACTGATCATTGTTCCAACCTCCTTCACTCTCAGGATACAGTTGAATTTTCTCTAGTGTCCTGTTTGACTGCAGCTTCCGTCGAGAGACACCGGCGTCCTTGAGCGAATTTATACTCGGCTCTGTAATGTATTGGCTCTCACAGCGGCCAGGTTCACCTGCACCTCCTCACCCCATGTGTAGGCCCCATCGCCAAAGACTGCCTACACAAAAGCAACTCTGTTCAGAGAACAACTTCAGGAGGAACGTACCGTGTTAAGGCCACAAACAGAAAGCCAGAGAAGAGTCCTTCTGTTGTATTTATGTACTGAAATACCGGACTGCTATCTTACAGTATCCAGGATAAGGATATTCATATTCGTTTTTGCAGAAGTATGGGGAGAGTGATCACATCGCTCTAGTTCCTCAAAAGAAGAATTCCTCGGGAAATTGTGGAGGCGTTGGTTTGGCAGTGGATGCAAGACCAGATAAGACTGCTTGCAGACTGTTGTTTATTTCTGGTGCCAAGTGATGTGAAACAAGTCTTGGATGTTCTTTTAAACTTAACATATCATAACCGCGATTACTCACTCTGTGGTTCATGCTCGAGAGAGCTCCTGAAATGCTCGAGTCTGTCTTTTATTTTAAGACATGGGACATGAATCTTTGTTCCTACAGTTTATTCGATCTTATCAGTGTGTCGGTTGAGTGACAGGCTTTTTATCTACAGTTTTGAAATAGGCCTACTACTTCAAGAATCTCTGCCATCTATGTTTGGCAAAAGGAAATGGCAAAAGCAAGTTTTTGGTTTCTTATGTGTTGGCTAAACATTTCATGATGACACTATGAGCCGAAAACATATTAATGTACCATTGTTTTAATAGAGAGAGAAGGTGTCTCCGTCCAGTGTGTGTGGTGTGCTGTAATTTCTCAGCTGACAGTAAAGCAACAACCTTAACAGAGGAGGCCCACAGTGACTGTTGCCATTCTGGTTTGAACTGGATAAACAAGGCTTTTTTTGGACCGCTTGACCAGCTATCCTCTTTCATCCTTTTTTTTTTTTTGTAAGTAAAGGTTGAGTAGAGCAGAACGGAGAGGTTTTTTTGTCCCCAAATTTGTATTAAAGTAGGAAGCGAAGTGATAAGATCATGACATTTGCATATCTCTTGGATATATTGCAAGATGGAGGTTTGTTCGACTCAAACTTTTATTCCATGTAACAGCTTAGTCTATAATTAGTGTGAAACTACCGAATAAGAAAGAAAATCTGCTTAGATTGCTGTATTTATTGCACTACTCACATTTACTGTCTGAGGAAGTAGCCTAGTTGTGGTTTCACAGAAGCACTCGAGCATAAACGGACGTCTGGGACGTCTTTTTGTTTTTGGGGTTTGTTAGTTACGTGGTCAGCTGCCACTGGAATCACTTCCAAGGTTTTTTTTCTGTCAAAAGTTCAAGCGTTTTTTTTTTTTGACTTGATCTCAGTATCCTCCCTCAGTTTGATCTGTGTGCTTTAAGCAGGATGAAAATGACACATTTCCTGTTTGTATTTGCACATCAAACAGATGGAGAAACAGTGATGGACTGAACATGCGTGCTGTGTCAGGATTGCTTCTGGCTTGCTCTGGCCTCTTGAACCGCAACGTGCTGTGGTTGGCGTGCCAGGATGCTTCGGATATGCCTGATACACAGCAAATATAAAGCGATATAATGACCGTGACTCTTTGTGTGCCGTCAGTCTGGTAACCTCTGCACTTGGCCTTAAACATGCTGACTGGCGTACGTAGAAACTGAATTGGAGTTTAGACCTGATTTTATATACGATTTATTGGGTCACATAAACAGAGCATAAAAAGATGTGGTTGTGTGTGTAACTGGCATCTAGATGATAACAAACAAACTACTCTAGAGTATTTTGACATTTGAACTGTTCAGTTCCCCTTAGTAATTGTAGTCTTGCATCATTGCTCTATACTGAAGTGGTTGGTGATATACTAATGTGTCGGTGTTCGAGTTGCCCATCGTCAGAAAAGTAATCCTAAACTTTTGATAATCGATGAGTCACTTTATTTAACCCAAAACATTTCCTGTGTCAGCTTCTCAAATGTGATGATTTGCTGTTTTCTGTAGGTTCCTGTAAATTTAATATATTTAATATACCAGACCATATTAAATATTTAATATGGTCCGGCAAAACAAAATATTTTGTAGAGGTCTTCTTGGCTCCAGGAAATATTTTATAGACAAAAATTAATTGGAAAAAATCAGATGAATGATAAAGAATCAGTTGTTGCATCTTAAGCCTTATGATTAAAATACGCAAGACCTCAGTGTCCATTTCCATTTTGAATGAAGGTAGTGCATCTTCGGTGTGGCCGAAAACCCCCCCAGAGAAGTTCATCGGATCCAACCTTGGAAAAGTCACAGCCCGATGTCACACTGCGGCACCAATCAAATGATCAGACCAAACTCCTCCCACAGTCAGCCTGAAATGTGACTGAAACTGAGATATCCAGTTCCAGCAGCCCTCCAGACCTGATTGTATCTGAATGTGGCTTTAACCTTTAATTGCTGTTTTGTTTACCACCGATACAAGCCTAAGATATGTAGTTTATTATCACAGAGGAGTACTAACTAATCGAATTGTTCATCTCTTATGTTTTGACTTGTCACTACTACTTTTCTTCTTTTTTTCTAGATAAACCATCATGATTCCCATTACTGGCTCGGTACTTTGCTGACACCCACCCGCGTACCGTATCCTGAAGCCATGGTGGGACGTTTTCACCGACTACATCTCAATCGTCATGCTGATGATTGCGGTGTTCGGTGGTACGCTGCAGGTCACGCAGGACAAGATGATTCGCCTGCCTTGCAAGTGGGTGTCACACAAGTCGTGCGAGACCATGCCCGTGCCAAATGTGAGCACCGCCTATGCACCAGAACCCAAAGGCATTCAGTATGACCTCGACCGTCATCAGTATAACTATGTCGATGCCGTCTGCTATGAGAACAAACTGCACTGGTTTGCCAAATATTTCCCCTATCTGGTGCTACTCCACACTCTTATCTTTCTGGCCTGCAGCAATTCTGGTTCACTTCCCCCGCACAAGCTCTAAACTGGAGCACTTTGTCTCCATCCTCCCAAGTGCTTTGACTCACCTGGACAACAAGGGCTTTGTCTGGACGGTGGTGGAGGAGAGCGACTCCAAGCCTCTGGGAAAAATGAACGGCTCGATGGACAAGAAGGCCTCGTGCGTGAGCGAAGATGTCGAGGCCAGCGTGCCCATGCTCCAACGAACAAAGTCCAGGATCGAACAAGGAATCGTGGATCGCTCTGAAACTGGGGTTTTGGATAAGAAGGAAGGGGAGCAGGCCAAAGCTCTTTTTGAGAAGGTGAGAAGTTCAGGATCCACGTAGAGGAAGGCGATATAGTGTATCGTCTTACTACGTCACCTCATCAAGTAATCAAGTTTATACTGATAATTAGCTACACGGTCAATTATGTACGCTACATCAGGTTTCAGCGTAGTTTGCACGGTGAACATTCAGAAACTAACAGGGTACAGCACGTTCTATTGCGCTCACCCACTGGCAACTCTTTTCAAGATTCTGGCCTGTTTCTACATCAGTTTGGTGGTGGTCTATGGGCTTATCTGCATGTACACCTCTGTTGGATGGTCAGTCGCTCCCTCAAGATATTCCTTCGAATCAATCCGCGAGGAAAGCGCTACAGCGGACATCCCCGACCTGAAGAACGACTTTGCCTTCATGCTACACATGATAGATCAGTACGATCCTCTCTACTCCAAGCGCTTCGCTGTCTTTCTGTCGGAAGTGAGCGAGAACAAGCTGAGGCAGCTGACCGAACAACGAGTGGACGCTGTGAGAAGCTGAGGCAGCGCATCACCAAGAACTCGCAGGAGAAGCTGGAGCTGCATCTGTTCATGCTCAGCGGGATCCCGGACACAGTATTTGATCTGATCGAGCTGGAGGTGCTCAAGCTGGAGCTATCCCGACTGACTATCCCACCGATCATCGCCCAGCTCTCCAACCTGAGGAGATGGGCTCTATCACACACCAGTAAAATCGAGGCTCCGGCTCTTGCTTTCCTGAGAGAGAACCTGAAGTCTCTCTTCACATCAAGTTCACGGACATCAAGGAGATCCCACTGTGGATCTACAGCCTGAAGAACCTCAGTGAGCTGCATCTAACCGGGAACCTGAGCGCTGAGAACAATCGGTACATCTCATCGACGGGCTTCGGGAGCTCAAAAAGCTCAGTTTACGTCTGAAAAGCAACCTGACCAAGCTGCCGCAGGTGGTGACGGACGTGGGCGTGCACCTCCAGAAGCTCTCCATCAATACGAGGGCACCAAGCTGATGGTGCTCAACAGCCTGAAGAAAATGGTCAACCTGACGGAGCTCGAGCTGGTTCGCTGCGATCTCGAACGCGTCCCGCACTCCATCTTCCGTCTGCACAACCTGCAGGAGATCGACCTGAAGGACACACAACCTGAAGACGATAGAGGAGTCATCAGCTTTTAAGCACCGCCACCGGCTCGTGTGCCTGAAGCTGTGGTACAACCAGATCGCTTACATCCCCATTCAGATCGGAACGCTCACCAACCTGGAGAGGCTGTACCTGAACAGGAACAGATCGAGAAAATCCCCAGCCAGCTCTTCTTCTGTCGCAAGCTGCGCTTCTTAGACCTGAGCCACAACATCTGACCAGCATCCACGCCGATGTAGGCTTCCTCCAAAACCTGCAGTACTTTGCTGTGACGGCAAACAGGGTGAGTCCGTAACCATCAGTCCCCGCTCTTCTGTCTACTTTATCATAAGATTAAGATAAGCACAAAGGCCAGATAACGTATTGACAAGGTCACAGCTATAAATTGCTATGGTCATGAGAGGGTGGGAATTATGGTTTTAAATATAACCACAGTTTTTGTTTTTTAGTTTTAGGTGTTCTTAGAAGTTCAGATTTAAGGTTGAAACGACGTATAATCTTGTTCTGATGTCATTACTGATGTGTTTACATGAGGCCAGTAAGCGAGACAATAAGGACTTCAAAGTTTAGTCACATTTATGGTATAATTACGTTTCTCTGAACCGGTTATGTTCTTTAGAGCGCGATACATCATTGCCCTTTTCACGTCGTAATCCAGCCTCCTTTCTTTTTTTAAGGAGAAAATGAAATAAAAAACATGTTCCCATCTCCTGGACATCCTGCAAAGTAAACTATTATTTTTTTGAAATCCTCTTATTTAGGATGATGCTTATTTACGTTTGCAAAGATATCCCCCTTCTTTTGAAGGACTGTGCCACATCACAGCTGGGTTAGTCCATTTAGTTTTTTTGGGGGGGGGGGTCATTTCAGTCTCAACAAATTGCTGTTTACTTGATTTGTGATGCAGGAATTTAAGCGTGTTCCTATGTGACGGTTCTCAGTCCAAGAGCGTACGGGATCATGTGTTTTCAGTAAAGGCTACTATTACTGCCCTTTTTTTACGCTGAATGGGTTCCAGCAGGTTTGTGAGCAGCCAAAAATGCTCCATTAAATGAGACCCTTCTGGTGTCTCTCTGTATTTAAAGCCTCTCTCACCTAAAATCCTCTTTAACCGTTAGCACTTTATCAATTCAAATGACTTGTGTAATCATGTCCATGGAGCTGTTTTTTCAATATGTGGATGGATTTCTGTGGAGTTAGAAGAGGTACCGGAGTACGTGATTCAGACACTTTGACTTTAATCTATTTTGATTGTTTTGAAGTCTTAGTTGTGTTATATAGTTTTAATTGGGTAACACGGATAGAGCTGAACCTGTCACTGCCGTGGAACAGCTGCCTCGTTTCCTTAATGCCCTTTGCTCACGTCGCAGCCACATCCCAGCCGAGAGGCGTATCGATTAAAGATTGAACAACTCAGCCCTTTTCTGATCACAATTAACTCACAGCCCTCATTATGTGCCTCTTATCCTCTCCGCTCCAGATCGAGACTTTGCCCCCGGAGCTGTTCAAGTGCAGAAGCTGCGCACTCTGAATCTGGGAAACAACTGCCTGCAGACGCTGCCGTCCGCTTCGGAGAGCTCACCGGGTTGACGCAGCTGGAGCTGAGAGGGAACCGTCTCGAGTGTCTCCCGTGGCGCTCGGCGAGTGTCGCCTGCTGAAGAGGAGCGGCCTGGTGGTGGAGGAGGACCTGTTTCAACACGCTGCCGTCGGAAGTCAAAGAGCAGCTCTGGAGGGCCGATAAGGAGCAGGCTTGACCTCAGCGGAGAGAAGTTTGATCGGAGAAAATAAACATGATTTTGTTTATGCAGGCAGGCAGGCAGGCAAACTTTGAGAAGTTTGAAGCAACGTGGCCACCAGAAAAGCAAAGTCTTGTTTGGTTGGTGCTTGAGGCTTTCCTGGCAGAACTATAAAAGCACGGATGCGGTGCAAATCATAAGACCTCCGGGATGTCTTTATTTTGGAAATCACTAGTTTCACGGTCGCCAAGGAAAATTCTCATAAACCAAACTCAGCGATATCGACGGTGCAGTAACGCGGCTTTTCTGTTATGTCATCCTGAATATAAAAGCTGCAAGGATGCAAGCGGGTGATGTTGAATATGCATGCCACCAGTAGGACCTTGCTAAAGCAAACCTGTTTATTAGAGAGCCAAAAAAAAACAACAAAAATACAAAAAAAAGGAAAAACTTTGCACGATTCAGCCTTGCCAGTGAGCTAAAGTGCTCTCTACCACTTCTTTGCTGATCATGTGATAAATGCACAAATGAAACATGCTCAAGCAGTGTTTGCCTGCCTTCCTCTGGCCTTGAGACTCTTTTTTTCTTTTTAATTTTTTACGGTTGTGGTGCAGCGTGACTCAGAATACTGTCAGTGTCAGTAAAATATTACGGCGCATTCGAAGCCAATTTGTTGAGGCATGAAGGTTCGGCCCTGTTTTTCTCCAGGCTCTCTGTGTGCCCCGACATGCTCGGCGGAGGAATCTTTTTATGTGAACAAAAAAAAAAAACAGTGATGAAGATCGACGGATCATCTCACAGCTTAGGCCTTAACTCAGGGACTGTTGAAGGGCAAAGAGCGAGAAAAAAAAAGCTGTCAAATATTCCAGCACACAAACGGGAACAAACTCACCCAGTACAATGTCTAATACCCCGCAGTTGTTAATTTATAACGCCGGCCCGCACGGCGGCAGATTTCCCGGCCGTACGGGAGCTGTGTGGTGGAGAAATGCATCGTTCTTCTTGGACCTTCTTTGTTTTGCCTCACTCCACATCATGTCTTACTTCCGTATATGTTTTACATTAGTTTGCACGTGTTACCGTTGTGTTTGATCATGTGAGATTGATTGTTGATCGGGACCTGCTTGAACGAGGTCAAGAATTCATTTGGTACTTTCAGATTTGGTCTACGTTTGGGCCTGTGAAACAGGAGTATTGTGATTGACTGCACAGCCATTGATTTGTTGTTTTTTGTTTAAATAATTATGTTAAGCTTATTATAGAAGATATATCTGTAAATCAAAGATCTCAGTGACCTTGTTCAATCGAAGCTAAAAGATCGTGTTTGTGTTGAAGCTTCCGGGTCAGAAAACGTTCAGAAAACTCCTCGTCAGAGTTGATTTATTGTCTTATTCATTAAAAAATATGCAAGCTTGCTAATCCACCATCAAATGACCAATAAGACGAGCAGGAATCAAGATATAAACTTTCACCACCAAAATCGTCCCTTTATCATTCTAAAATCACGTTACATTATTTAAATGACGCATGGCATAAAATCGATTGATTAAACGATCAGCTCACTATTTATTAAAACATTTGTTCACATTTTAACTTTGTGTTAACTTTTTTTTTGCCTTTATAAACAGTGTGTGTGTGTGTGTGTCCACCATCTGATGTGTGCCAGTGTGGGTTATCGAACCTTGAACATAATTCAGAGTTAATCTTATCCATCTTTCCCGCAGTGCATTTTGTCAGTGACTACCTCTCCAGACAGCACTGTACTCCTGTGTGACAGCAGTGTCGCAGTTTTCTCGTAGGCTTGTACAGTCTGTCCGACTGTCCCCAAATGTATTTTTCTATCATCGCTGATGTCCTTGGAGTTGGCGGGACATCCTTAAGTTAGAGGAAGTCACGCCGATGTGAGACAGGAGAGGTAAACAGCCGCCGGGCACAGTCAGTCCAAGAGTAAAAGCGTCGGTATCGGTGACTCAAGTGCCCAGCTGTTTTATGTGCTTGCCCTTCTCTTTGCCGTGCTCAGTTTACTCCAGGGAAAACTGGACATTTGTCAGGCTTTGCTTATCTGAAACCAGGACAAACAGGAAATCACAGAGCGAAGGAAGCTTGCTACACAAAGGGAAACATTTATTCGGTATGCAGAATATTGCATTTCCAGCATCCATGGTCCAAATTAGCGCAACATGCCTCGTGCTTGAAACACTTTTCTTGTTAAGACTTTTAGGATTTAATAGCATCATTTGTAAGTAACCCTGCTATGTTTACTCCAGCCAGGCATCTCGTTGCTAATTGGCCTTATCTTTTACAAGCCCGGTTAATGATCACAAACATCACGTTCACGTGTCGTAAAATGTATAGCCGAAATGTTTCAAGTCTTGTTTCATACATTGCAGTCGGACGGTATGTGGTCTTATTGTTACCGGCTGTTTTCTTTTTGATTTTTTTGGGATTTTAAGGGAAGTTTTGCCGTAATGATACAATTGCAACCTTTGTTCACGGTGAATCTTGGTTTCACTGAGGCCTTTTTTGGCTACATCCAAATGCCCTTCCAGGGGTCATTAGTAAAATGTTCCCTGCGTGGTCCCGTTTCTGAAAGAAGAGCCTCAGTCCTTAGTGCTGGCTAGCAACCAGTTTTAAAGTTTCAAGCAAAGGTCACAGACAAAGATGGAGAAAGGAAAAAGGAGGAAAATGACACCAGAGAAAGAGAATTACTCAGCTTTTAAAACATACAGACTCGTAGTTTGCTCTGGTTTCATTTGTGCCGATCGTGACCTGTTGGATCCAAACAACGAGGCAAGTAAAGACAAAGTCCTGGCACCATTAAGCTGTATATAATATGTATTTTACGGTGCAGTAGCTGGCTGTAAATGTAGGACAGGTCACAGGACGACTCTTACGTCGCTCAAGTAATTTGATATAGTAACACAGCTCATCGTAGTGGTGCAGTGCAGTCGCCTGTGCTGCTGACACTAAAAACTCTGTCCTGCAGTGCACCAAACGAGGACGATCAAAACAAAGCCTGTCACTCATTGCATTAAGTGTGTTTGGCCTTAATCTGGTGGTCATTAGGAGTTTGTTAATCACAGCAAATACACTTTTATTCATCGTTTAGTAAAACAGTTCTGTCCTTTATCTGACCCTGGATTCATCCTCGGGAAGCGGTTATAGTTTATGTCTCTTAAAGTTGAAGAGTGCCATAGAGAGCATCCTGCTTGAATTGCCACATATCGGCCTTTCTCCCGTTTCAGTCTGTCATGGTCGGTCCGCGTCAGCATCATGCACATCTGAATGTTTTCAGCGTCTCACTTTTTCTCCTAACATTGGATTTCTATCCACAAATATTTTTGTCCGGGATGCCTCAGTCTTATTTTTTTCTCCCCTTCCCGAACCTCCAGAGCTGTGACTACGGCCTTTGAGTCACACGATGAGCACATTTAGCTCCCCCCTTTTCTTTTTTTTTCCAGTGAAGTGACTGAGATGAGGTCGTCAGCCGCCAAAAGGAGGAAGTTCGCGTGACTAATAGGATTTCCCCTTGGTTTGGTGAAAACTCTTAATGCTAGCACTTTAATCAGTGTCAGAAGAGGTCCGTTCTCATCTGCATTTCTGAGAGAATGTGCCAAAATAATTCTGATTTCCTTCTTGTGTTGTTTCTCCTGAATGTCCAAGTACAGTCTTCTGTTTTTTTTACGTTATTCAGGCCTTACGTAGCTCGGTTTTTGTGTGAGGCAGCGTGATGGATTTCATTTCTTTGGACACAGCTCCTGTCCAGAAACTTAAACTAACATACTGTAGCGGGGTGAGCTCACCCCTCCGGCGTGTGGGCATTGTGTGCAACAGTACACTCATTGTACTGTTAAAAATCTGTAATATCTCTGAGGTGTGTACATTTCTTTTTGAACAGTCTCATATCAATTTACATGAATCCACAAATCGCATTATTTAAAAAAAAAAAAAAACTGCCATGATTGCATCGACATCTAATCTCTAAACTATGTATAAAACTTTTTTTTTTTACTAATACATGATTGTATTTACTATGTAAGATTAGTCATCTCTGTATTCTGATGCCTGTAGATCAGGGATATGTGAAAACAGTTGGTTGGTTTCTTGTTTCGCAACAATCATTGTCGAACAGAATCTGTAAACTCGGATGGACAGACTTCGTTTTAATCAGCAAACCGTCTATATCACACACATGACAAGGCCTTTTTAACGAATCGTCGCCAAGCGGACTGAACACTTGGCTTTTAAGCGGGGACGCTGTACAATGGACAACTGAACTTTTGATTTCTTAATGTTGACTCTATTTTGTACCATTCTGACACATGATATTAAAATAAACACTTACCACTGAATCCTGTTGAAGAGAGTGTTTGATTCCTCATCTCGTGTCCTGAGAACTTTGGGAAAAAAGGTTTAAATAATAAAAAGAAGAAGGCTAATTACCCTTGTCTGCTCTGGGCATCACGTGTGTTCATGAAGCATCATATGAAGCATTGATTATACTTTTCTGTTTCACCACAGGATATACATCACATTTATTTTAGTAGATACACATTTAGGGTATGTTGACTTAACACTTTCAGGTCAAATTAAATCCACTGATGCAAAATTCTGATCAAGATTTTGATGTTTCCAACATTTTTTAACCAGAATAAAACATTTTAAAAAAGCCTCAGACTACGCTGCCGAACCCATACATAACAAAAGAAGGAGTCCCACAGAGCATCGCTGCTGGCTGAGCTAACGATGAGTCACGAGCGATGAGTCATTTCCAGTAAGTTTTTTGAACATTGATATCTGGAAATGATTAATTAAATATCTCAGCATGACAGGCTTAAAAATACAAACTCAGGATAGGATGACATGGCATAATGTATGTGAGATCTCAAGCCTTACAACTTTACAGCTACTCCATTCAAAGTAAAAGTTTGCATGAAAATATCACTAAAGTAAATATGTGCGTGTTATTAAGTCAGTACCATGGAAACAAGTGTGTGAACTAGGACATAAAGTGAACAGTAACAACACCGTGGAAGGAATTCAACTAAGGTTTTTTATGTTCATTTATTATTTCAAAGTATGACAGAAGTCAAACTAATCTGTGTTGGGCATTGTAAACAATGATTCAGACAGTATACTGGTGTTTTGAATATTGACACATTATTATCTTTTAGCAGTGGTTCTTAACCTGGGTTCGATCAACCCTAGGGGTTCGGTGAGTCGGTCTCAGGGGTTCGGTGGAGCCTCCACCCTGGAATTTTTTATACCATTGTTACAACAATCTTTGTGAGCAATCGTTTTCGAGGATGCTGGACATAAAAAACTAGAAAGGAAACAGACTTTGCTGTGAAAATGACATGAGACTGGCACTTGCCAAGGTGAAGCCACGCATATCTGAACTGGTCTCTCAAAGGCAACAGCAGAAGTCACACTGAGGTAAGTTGTTGTGAGTTCATGCACTGTGTTGGTTTGTTTATTTGAACAAGGTGATGTTAATGCACGGTTCTCACACAACTATTCGCAGTTTGGTGAACAACTTCAAAAATAATCAGCGATCATGCATCCTGTGTACCCACACACACACACAGAGGAGTGTCTCCAAAAATAACCCTCAAAGAAACTAAATAATAATCTGACCACATCCATATTCCATCCTATCACCCTGGTAAGTCCAAATAAATCAATTACTGTAGCCAGTCAGTTTGAAAATATGTCTGTCTCTTTAACCTGACTTACCATCAGTGTACAGCAGGTGGCAGTGAGTAAATTAGAGGATATGCAACAAGTAAATCTTTCTGCTTTCCATCGCTCCGTCACGGATTGTTCCTATAATATGATATAATGTGTCAATATTCAAAACACCCAGTATTACTGTCTGAATCATTGTTTACAATGCCTCCAACACAGATTAGTTTGACTTCTGTCATACTTTGAAATAATAAATACATAAAAACTCCTTAGTTGAATTCCTTCCACTGTGTTGTTACTGTTCGACTTTATGTCCTAGTTCACACACTTGTTTCCATGGTATTCTAATAACACGCACATACTTTTACTCTAGTGATATTTTCATTTCAAACTTTTACTTTGAATGGAGTAGCTGTAAAGTTGTAAGGCTTGAGATCTCACATACATTATGCCATGTCATCTTATCCTGAGTTTGTATTTTTAAGCCTGTCATGCTGAGATATTTAATTAATCATTTCCAGATATCAGTGTTCAAAAACTTACTGGAAATGACTCATCGCTCGTGACTCATCGTTAGCTCAGCCAGCAGCGATGCTCTGTGGACTCCACTTTCTTTTGTTATGTATGAGTTCGGCAGTTTGTCTGAGGCTTTTTTTAAATGTTTATTCTGGTTAAAAAATGTTGGAAACATCAAAATCTTGATCAGAATTTTGCATCAGTGGATTTAAAATGTGTCAAGTTTAAGTCAACATACCCTAAATGTGTATCTACTAAAATAAATGTGATTGTATCCTGTGGTGAAACAGATAAAGTATAATCAGTGCTTCATATGATGCTTCATGAACACACAGTGATGCTCCAGAGCAGACAAGGGTCAATTAGCCTTCTTCTTTTTATTTATTTAAACCTTTTTTTTCCAGCAAAGTTCTCAGGATACGAGATGAGGAATCAACACTCTCTTCAACAGGATTCAGTGGTAAGTGTTTATTTTAATATCATGTGTCAGAATGGTACAAAAGTAGAGTCTGAACATTAAGAAATCAAAAGTTCAGTTGTCCATTGTTACAGACGTCCCCGCTTAAAAAGCCAAGTGTTCAGTCCGCTTGGCGACGATTCGTTAATAAAGGCCTTGTCATGTGTGTGATATAGACGGTTTGCTGATTAAAACGAGTCTGTCCATCCGAGTTTACAGATTCTGTTCGACAATGATTGTTGCGAAACAAGAAACCAACCAACTGTTTTCACATATCCCTGATCTACAGGCATCAGAATACAGAGATGGACTAATCTTACATAGTAAATACAATCATGTATTTAGTAAAAAACAAAAAAAAAAGTTTTATACATAGTTTAGAGATTAGATGTCGATGCAATCATGGCAGTTATTTTTTTGTTTTTTAAATAATGCGATTTGTGGATTCATGTAAATTGATATGAGACTGTTCAAAAAGAAATGTACACACCTCAGAGATATTACAGATTTTTTAACAGTACAATGACGTGTACTGTTGCACACAATGCCCACACGCCGGAGGGGTGAGCTCACCTCCGCTTACAGTATGTTAAGTTTGTTTTCTGGACAGGAGCTGTGTCCAAAGAAATGAAATCCATCACGCTGCCTCACACAAAAACCGAGCTACGTAAGGCCTGAATAACGTAAAAAACAAAGACCGTCATTGGACATTCAGGAGAAACAACACAAAAAAGAAATCAGAATTATTTTGGCGCATTCTCTCAGAAATGTAGATGAGAACGGACCTCTTCTGACACTGATTAAAGTGCTTGCATTAAGAGTTTTCACCAAACCAAGGGGAAATCCTATTAGTCACGCGAACTTCCTCCTTTTGGCGGCTGACTGACCTCATCTCAGTCACTTCACTGGAAAAAAAAAGAAAAGGGGGGAGCTAAATGTGCTCATCGTGTGACTCAAAGGCCGTAGTCACAGCTCTGGAGGTTCGGGAAGGGGGAGAAAAAATAAGACTGAGGCAATTCCCGGACAAAAATATTTGTGGATAGAAATCCAAATGTTAGGAGGAAAAAGTGAGACGCTGAAAACATTCAGATGTGTCATGATGCTGACGCGGACTGACCATGACAGAGCTGAAACGGGAGAAAGGTCCAGATGTATGTGCAATTCAAGCAGGATGCTCTCTATGGCACTCTTCAACTTTAAGAGAAACATAAACTATAACCGCTTCCCAGAGGATGAATCCAGGGTCAGATAAAGGACAGAACTGTTTTACTAAACGATGAATAAAAGTGTATTTTGCTGTGATTACACAACTCCTAATGACCACCAGATTAAGGCCAAACACACTTAATGCAATGAGTGACAGGCTTTGTTTTGATCGTCCTCGTTTGGTGCACTGCAGGACAGAGATTTTTAGTGTCAGCAGCACAGGCGACTGCACTGCACCACTACGATGAGCTGTGTTACTATATCAAATTTACTTTGGAGCGACGTATAAGTCGTCCTGTGACCTGTCCCTACATTTACAGCCAGCTACTGCACCGTAAAATACATATTATATACAGCTTAATGGTGCCAGGACTTTGTCTTTACTTGCCGTCGTTGTTTGGAATCCAACAGGTCACGATCGGCACAAATGAAACCAGAGCAAACATATCGAGTCTGTATGTTTTAAAAGCTGAGTAATTCTCTTTCTCTGGTGTCATTTTCCTCCTTTTTCCTTTCTCTCATCTTTGTCTGTGACCTTTGCTTGAAACTTTAAAACTGGTTGCTAGCCAGCACACTAAGGACTGAGGCTCTTCTTTCAGAAACGGGACCACGCAGGGAACATTTTACTAATGACCCCTGGAAGGGCATTTGGATGTAGCCAAAAAGGCCTCAGTGAAACCAAGATTCACCGTGAACAAAGGTGCAATTGTATCATTACGGCAAAACTTCCCTTAAAATCCCCAAAATTTAAAAAGAAAACAGCCGGTAACAATAAGACCACATACCGTCCGACTGCAATGTATGAAACAAAGACTTGAAACATTTCGGCTATACATTTTACGACACGTGAACGTGATGTTTGTGATCATTAACCGGGCTTGTAAAAGATAAGGCCATATTAGCAACGAGATGCCTGGCTGGAGTAAACATAGCAGGGTTACTTACAAATGATGCTATTAAATCCTAAAAGTCTTAACAAGAAAAGTGTTTCAAGCAGACGAGGCATGTTGCGCTAATTTGGACCATGGACGCTGGAAATCGCATATTCTGCATACTCGAATAAATGTTTCCCTTTGTGTAGCAAGCTTCCTTCACTCTGTGATTTCCTGTTTGTCCTGGTTTTCAGATAAGCAAAGCGCTGACAAATGTCCAGTTTTCCCTGGAGTAAACTGAGCACGGCAAAGAGAAGGGCAAGCACATAAAACAGCTGGGCACTTGAGTCACCGATACCGACGCTTTTACTCTTGGACTGACTGTGCCCGGCGGCTTGTTTACGCTCTCCTGTCTCACATCGGCGTGACTTCCTCTAACTTAAGGATGTCCCGCCAACTCAAGGACAATCAGCGATGATAGAAAATACATTTTGGGGACAGTTGGGACAGACTGTACAAGCCTACGAGAAAACTGCGACACTGCTGTCACACACAGGAGGTACAGTGCTGCTCTGGAGAGGTAGTCACTGACAAAATGCACTGCGGGGAAGATGGATAAAGATTAACTCTGAATTATGTTCAAGGTTCGATAACCTCACACTGGCACACATCAGATAGGTGGACACACACACACACTGTTTATAAAGGCAAAAAAAAGTTAACACAAAGTTAAAATGTGAACAAATGTTTTAATAAATAGTGAGCTGATCGTTTAATCAATCGATTATTTATGCCATGCGTCATTTAAATAATTGTAACTGTGATTTTAGAATGATAAATCGGGACGATTTTGGTGGTGAAAGTTCAGTATCTTGATTCCTGCTCGTCTTATTGGTCATTTGATGGTGCGATTAGCAAGCTTGCATATGTTTTAATTGAATTAAGACAATAAATCAACTCTGACGAGGAGTTTTCTGAACGTTTCTGACCCGGAAGCTTCAACACAAACACGATCTTTTAGCTTTCGATTGAACAAAGGTCACTTGAGATCTTTGATTTACAGATATATCTTCTATAATAAGCTTAACATAAATTATTAAACAAAAAACAACAAATCAATGGCTGTGCAGTCAATCACAATACATCCTGTTTCACAGGCCCAAACGTAGATACCAAATCTGAAAGTACCAAATGAATTCTTGACCTCGTTTCAAGCAGGTCCGATCAACAATCAATCTCACATGATCAAACACAACGGTAACACGTGCAAACTAATGTAAAAACATATACGGAAGTAAGACATGATGTGGAGTGAGGCAAAACAAAGAAGGTCCAAGAAGAACGATGCATTTCTCCACCACACAGCTCCCGTACGGCCGGGAAATCTGCCGCCGTGCGGGCCGGCGTTATAAATTAACAACTGCGGGGTACTTAGACATTGTACTGGGTGAGTTTGTTCCCGTTTGTTGCTGCTGAATATTTGACAGCTTTTTTTTCGCTCTCTCGCCGCTTCAACAGTCCTCTGAGTTAAGGCCTAAGCTTGTGAGATGATCCGTCGATCTTCATCACAGTTTTTTTTTTGTTCACATAAAAAGATTCCTCCGCCGAGCATGTCGGGGCACACAGAGAGCCTGGAGGAAAAACAGGGCCGAACCTTCATGCCTCAACAAATTGGCTGTCGAATGCGCCGTAATTATTTTACTGACATCTGACAGTATTCTGAGTCACGCTGCACCACAACCGTAAAAAATTAAAAAGAAAAAAAGAGTCTCAAGGCCAGAGGAAGGTCAGGCAAACACTGCTGTGAGCATGTTTCATTTGTGCATTTATCACATGATCAGCAAAGAAGTGGTAGAGAGCACTTTAGCTCACTGGCAAGGCTGAATCGTGCAAAGTTTTTCCTGTTTTTTGTATTTTTGTTGTTTTTTTTGGCTCTCTAATAAACAGGTTTGCTTTAGCAAGGTCCTACTGGTGGCATGCATATTCAACATCACCCGCTTGCATCCTTGCAGCTTTTATATTCAGGATGACATAACAGAAAAGCCGCGTTACTGCACCGTCGATTATCGCTGAGTTTGGTTTATGAGAATTTTCCTTGGCGACCGTGAAACTAGTGATTTCCAAAATAAAGACATCCTCGGAGGTCTTATGATTTGCACCGCATCCGTGCTTTTATAGTTCTGCCAGGAAAGCCTCAAGCACCAACCAAACAAGACTTTGCTTTTCTGGTGGCCTACGTTGCTTCAAACTTCTCAAAGTTTGCCTGCCTGCCTGCCTGCATAAACAAAATCATTGTTTATTTTCTCCGATCAAACTTCTCTCCGCTGAGGTCAAGCCTGCTCCTTATCGGCCCTCCAGAGCTGCTCTTTGACTTCCGACGGCAGCGTGTTGAACAGGTCCTCCTCCACCACCAGGCCGCTCCTCTTCAGCAGGCGACACTCGCCGAGCTCCACGGGGAGACACTCGAGACGGTTCCCTCTCAGCTCCAGCTGCGTCAACCCGGTGAGCTCTCCGAAGCGCGACGGCAGCGTCTGCAGGCAGTTGTTTCCCAGATTCAGAGTGCGCAGCTTCTTGCACTTGAACAGCTCCGGGGGCAAAGTCTCGATCTGGAGCGGAGAGGATAAGAGGCACAATAATGAGGGCTGTGAGTTAATTGTGATCAGAAAAGGGCTGAGTTGTTCAATCTTTAATCGATACGCCTCTCGGCTGGGATGTGGCTGCGACGTGAGCAAAGGGCATTAAGAAAACGAGGCAGCTGTTCCACGGCAGTGACAGGTTCATCTCTGGTTACCCAATTAAAACTATATAACACAACTAAGACTTCAGCACAGAAACAAATCAAAATAAGATTAAAGTCTCATTACAAATGTAGGATACTGGAGGAAGAGAAAAAAGGTGTCACGTACTCCGGTACCCTCTTCTAACTCCACAGAAATCACATCCACATACTGAAAAAACAGCTCCATGGACATGATTACACAAGTCATTTGAATTGATAACGTGCTAACGGTGTAAAGAGGATTTAGGCGAGAGAGGCTTTAAATACAGAGAGACACCAGAAGGGTCTCATTTAATGGAGCTATTTTTGGCTGCTCACAAACCTGCTGGAACCCATTTCAGCGTAAAAAAAGGGCAGTAATAGTAGCCTTTACTAAAAACACATGATCCCGTACGCTCTTGGACTGAGAACCGTCACATAGCGAACACGCTTAAATTCCTGCATCACAAATCAAGTAAACAGCAATTTGTTGAGACTGAAATGACCCCCCCCCAAAAAAAACTAAATGGACTAACCCAGCTGTGATGTGGCACAGTCCTTCAAAAGGAAGGGGGATTATCTTTGCAAACGTAAATAAGCATCATCCTAAATAAGAGGATTTCAAAAAAATAATAGTTTACTTTGCAGGATGTCCACAGGAGATGGGAACATGTTTTTTATTTTCATTTTCTCCTCTAAAAAAAGAAAGGAGGCTGGATTACGACGTGAAAAGGGCAATGAGTGTATCGCGCTCTAAAGAATCATAACACGGTTTCAGAGAAACGTAATTATACCATAAATGTGACTAAACTTTGAAGTCCCTTATTGTCTCGGCTTACTGGCCTCATGTAAACATCATGTGTGACATCAGTATAAACTGACATCAGAACAAGATTATATCGTCCTTTCAACCTTAAATCTGAACTTCTAAGAACACCTAAAACTAAAAAACAAAACTGTGGTTATCTTTAAAACCATAATTCCCAACCTCTCTATGACCATAGCATTTATGAGCTGTGACCTTTGTCAATACGTTATCTGGCCTTTGTGCTTATCTTACTCTTATGATAAAGTAAGACAGAGGAGTGATGGTGGACTGATGGTTACGGACTCACCCTGTTTGCCGTCACGGCGAAGTACTGCAGGTTCTGGAGGAAGCCTACATCGGCGTGGATGCTGGTCAGATTGTTGTGGCTCAGGTCTAAGAAGCGCAGCTTGCGACAGAAGAAGAGCTGGCTGGGGATTTTCTCGATCTTGTTCCTGTTCAGGTACAGCCTCTCCAGGTTGGTGAGCGTTCCGATCTGAATGGGGATGTAAGCGATCTGGTTGTACCACAGCTTCAGGCACACGAGCCGGTGCAGGTGCTGAAAGCTGATGATCTCCTCTATCGTCTTCAGGTTGTTGTCCTTCAGGTCGATCTCCTGCAGGTTGTGCAGACTGAAGATGGAGTGCGGGACGCGTTCGAGATCGCAGCGAACCAGCTCGAGCTCCGTCAGGTTGACCATTTTCTTCAGGCTGTTGAGCACCATCAGCTTGGTGCCCTCGTTATTGATGGAGAGCTTCTGGAGGTGCACGCCCACGTCCGTCACCACCTGCGGCAGCTTGGTCAGGTTGCTTTTCAGACGTAACACTTTGAGCCTTTTGAGCTCCCGAAGCCCGTCGATGACGATGTACCGATTGTTCTCAGCGCTCAGGTTCCCGGTTAGATGCAGCTCACTGAGGTTCTTCAGGCTGTAGATCCACAGTGGGATCTCCTTGATGTCCGTGAACTTGATGTGAAGAGACTTCAGGTTCTCTCTCAGGAAAGCAAGAGCCGGAGCCTCGATTTTAGCTGGTGTGTGATAGAGCCACATCTCCCTCAGGTTGGAGAGCTGGGCGATGATCGGTGGGATAGTCACGTCGGGGATAAGCTCCAGCTTGAGCACCTCCAGCTCGATCAGATCAAATACTGTGTCCGGGATCCCGCTGAGCATGAACAGATGCAGCTCCAGCTTCTCCTGCGAGTTCTTGGTGATGCGCTGCCTCAGCTTCTCCAGCGTCCACTCGTTGTTCAGGTTCAGCTGCCTCAGCTTGTTCTCGCTCACTTCCGACAGAAAGACAGCGAAGCGCTTGGAGTAGAGAGGATCGTACTGATCTATCATGTGTAGCATGAAGGCAAAGTCGTTCTTCAGGTCGGGGATGTCGCTGTAGCTGCTTTCCTCGCGGATTGATTCGAAGGAATATCGTTTGAGGGAGCGACTGACCATCCAACAGAGGGTGTACATGCAGATAAGCCCATAGACCACCACCAAACTGATGTAGAAACAGGCCAGAATCTTGAAAAGAGTTGCCAGTGGGTGAGCGCAATAGAACGTGCTGTACCCTGTTAGTTTCTGAATGTTCACCGTGCAAACTACGCTGAACCTGATGTAGCGTACATAATTGACCGTGTAGCTAATTATCAGTATAAACTTGATTACTTTGATGATGGTCTGACGTATGTAAAGACGATACACTATATCGCCTTCCTCTACGTGGATCCTGAACTTCTTCACCTTCTCAAAAAGAGCTTTGGCCTGCTCCCCTTCCTTCTTATCCAAAACCCCAGTTTCAGAGCGATCCACGATTCCTTGTTCGATCCTGGACTTTGTTCGTTGGAGCATGGGCACGCTGGCCTCGACATCTTCGCTCACGCACGAGGCCTTCTTGTCCATCGAGCCGTTCATTTTTCCCAGAGGCTTGGAGTCGCTCTCCTCCACCACCGTCTCAGACAAAGCCCTTGTTGTCCAGGGTGAGTCAAAGCACTTGAGGAGGATGGAGACAAAGTGCTCCAGTTTAGAGCTTGTGCGGGGGAACTTGAACCAGAAGTTGCTGCAGGCCAGAAAGATAAGAGTGTGGAGTAGCACCAGATAGGGGAAATATTTGGCAAACCAGTGCAGTTTGTTCTCATAGCAGACGGCATCGACATAGTTATACTGATGACGGTCGAGGTCATACTGAATGCCTTTGGGTTCTGGTGCATAGGCGGTGCTCACATTTGGCACGGGCATGGTCTCGCACGACTTGTTGACCACCCACTTGCAAGGCAGGCAGATCATCTTGTCCTGCGTGACCTGCAGCGTACCACCGAACACCGCAATCATCAGCATGACGATTGAGATGTAGTCGGTGAAAACGTCCCACCATGGCTTCAGGATACGGTACGCTGGCTGGGTGTCAGCAAAGTACCGGAGCTCAGTAATGGGAATCATGATGGTTTATCTAGAAAAAAAGACAGAAAACAGAGTTAGTTAGTGACAAGTTCAAAACATAATGGACTGGATTTTGGAAACCACAAAATTCTCTGATTATGTTCTAGTTTTTTTACTCCTCTGTGATAATAAACTACATATCCTTAGGCTTGTATCGGTGGTAAACAAAACAAGCAATTTAAAGGTTAAAGCCACATTCAGATACAATCAGGTCTGGAGGGCTGCTGGAACTGGATATCTCAGTTTCAGTCACATTTCAGGCTGACTGTGGAGGAGTTTGGTCTGATCATTTGATTGGTGGCCGCAGTGTGACATCGGGCTGTACTTTTCCAAAGGTTGGATCCGACTGAACTTCTCTGGGGGGTTTTTCGGCCACACCGAAGATGCACTACCTTCATTCAAATGAAAATGGACACTGAATGAGGTCTTGCTGGTATTTTAATCACAAGGCTTAAGATGCAACAACTGATTCTTTATCAGTTCATCTGATTTTCTCAATTAAATTGATGTCTATAAAAGATTTCCTGGAGCCAAAGAAGACCTCTACAAAATGATTTGTTTTGCCAGACCATATTAAATATTTAATATGGTCTGGTATATTAAATAATATTGAATTTACAGGAACCTACAGAAAACAGCAAATCATCACATTTGAGAAGCTGACACAGGAAATGTTTTGGGTTAAATAAAAGTGACTCATCGATTATCAAAAGTTTAGGATTACTTTTCTGACGATGGGCAACTCGAACACCCGACACAGTTAGTATATCACCAACCACTTCATGTATAGAGCAATGATGCAAGACTACAATTCCTAAGGGGAACTGAACAAGTTCAAATGTCAAAATACTCTAGAGTAGTTTGTTTGTTATCATCGTAGATGCCAGTTACACACACACCAATCTTTTTATGCTCTTGTTTATGTGACCCAATAAATCGTATATAAAATCCAGGTCTAAACTCCAATTCAGTTCTACGTACAGCCCAGTCAGCATGTTTAAGGCCAAGTGCAGAGGTTACCAGACTGACGGCACACAAAGAGTCACGGTCATTATATTCGCTTTATATTTGCTGTGTATCAGGCATATCCGAAGCATCCTGCACGCGCAACCGACAGCACGTTGCGGTTCAGAGACTGCAGAGCAAGCCAGAAGCAATCCTGACACAGCACGCATGTTCAGTCCAGTCACTGTTTCTCCATCTGTTCTGATGTGCAAATACAAACAGGAAATGTGTCATTTTCACTGCTTAAAAGCACACAGATCAAACTGAGGGAGGATACTGAGATCAAGTCAAAAAAAAAAAACAGCTTGAACTTTGACAGAAAAAACTCTTGGAAGTGATTCCAAGTGGCAGCTGACCACGTAACTAACAAACCCCAAAACCAAAAAGACCGTCCCAGACGTCCGTTTATGCTCGAGTGCTTCTGTGAAACCACAACTAGGCTACTTCCTCAGACAGTAAATGTGAGTAGTGCAATAAATACAGCAATCTAAGCAGATTTTCTTTCTTATTCGGTAGTTTCAGCACTTAATTATAGACTAAGCTGTTACATGGAATAAAAGTTTGATGTCGACAAACCTCATCTTGCAATATATCCAAGAGAATATGCAAATGTCATGATCTTATCACTTCTGCTTCCTACTTTAATACAAATTTGGGGACAAAAAAACCTCTCCGTCTGCTCTACTCAACCTTTACTTACAAAAAAAAAAAAAGGATGAAAGAGGATAGCTGGTCAAGCGGTCACAAAAAAAGCCTTGTTTTATCCAGTTCAAACCAGAATGGCAGTACAGTCACTGTGGGCCTCCTCTGTTAAGGTTGTTGCTTTACTTCAGCTGAGAAATTACAGCACACACACACACTGACGGAGACACCTTCTCTCTCTATTAAAAACAATGGTACATTAAATATGTTTTGGCTCATAGTGTCATCATAGTTTAGCAACACATAAGAAACCAAAAACTTGCTTTTGCCATTTCCTTTTGCCAAACATAGATGGCAGAGATTCTTGAAGTAGTAGGCCTATTTCAAACTGTAGATAAAAAGCCTGTCACGTCAACCGACTACACTGATAAGATCGAATAAACTGTAGGAACAAAGATTCATGTCCCATGTCTTAAAATAAAAGACAGACTCGAGCATTTCAGGAGCTACTCTCGAGCACTGAACTCACAGAGTGAGGTAATCGCGGTTACTGATATGTTAAGTTTAAAAGAACATCCAAGACTTGTTTCACATCATCTTGGCACAAGAAAATAAACAACAGTCTGCAAGCAGTCTTATCTGGTCTTTGCATCACACTGCCAAACCACGCCTCCACAATTTCAGCCGAGGACTTCTCTTTTGAGGAACTAGAGCGATGTGATCACTCTCCCCATACTTCTGCAAACACGAATATGATATCCTTATCCTGGATTAGACTGTAAAGATAGCAGTCCGGTATTTCAGTACAATAAAATACAACAGAAGGAACTCTTCTCTTGGCTTTCTGTTTGTGGCCTTAACACGGTACGTTCCTCCTGAAGTTGTTCTCTGAACAGAGTTGCTTTTGTGTAGGCAGTCTTTGGCGATGGGGCTCTGACACATGGGCTGAGGGAGGTGCAGGTGAACCTGGCCGCTGTGAGAGCCAATACATTACAGAGCCGAGTATAAATTCGCTCAAGGACGCCGGTGTCTCTCGACTGAAGCTGCAGTCAAACAGGACACTAGAGAAAATTCATACTGTATCTACTGAGAGTTGAAGGAGGTTGGAAACCAATGATCAGTTGTACTCGTGGTGTGCTTCATCAGGACCGGTTGTTCAATAGAGCTATACCTTCAGAAAAACGACCACTCTCAGGTTTCCGACACCGGAATTGCTGAGGCCGCTTTCCGAAACATTCACACCCAGATGTTCCAGCTGTGCAAAGGTGAAGAAGTAGTCCAGGGATAAACCTCTTTTTTTAATCCTCGACAGCTATTTTGTCACCATTCATTCTTCTTGGGTATAACCAAACCCTTTGTCTTGTTTGTGTATGTGTTAGACAGGCAACCTGCCCAAGATCTCTCACCCCAATCCATGCTTCAACCCTGAAGAAGATAAGTGGTTTGGGAAATAGAAGAACACCAAGCCATCACTAATAGTTGGCTCGAACTTTTATTACATTCCATTAGATTGATGTGCTTTTTGTGTTTGGTATATTGCTCAATATTCTCCCTGAAACAATCTCAACATCTCCGGTTTCCATCCAGGGACTAGAATGCAACCAAAGGCAACAGAGATCATCACATATTTACTGACTAATGCTGTGTCATGATAATGGACACTATCATACATCATGGCTGGGTAATTAATAAGGGATTAGGGCAAATTTGGAGATGAATAATGTTGTGATTGTTGCTTAACTCATACCGGACTAGACCTACTGGATTAGGTGCTCAGAAAAAGCTGACACAATTAGTCATTTAATTGAGTAACACAAACTTAAATAAGCAACTATTTTGATTAATCGTGTCATTTTTTCAAGCAAAAATGAAAGAAATGTCTCCGATGTGAGGATTTGCTGACATTGTACATTGAATATTTTGGGGTTTTACCTGTTAGCTGGACAAAATAAGACATTTGAAGAAGTCACATTTGGCTTTACAAAGCAATAATTGACTTTTTTTTACGATTTCCTGATCAGATGAATCAATCATGAAGTAACTGTTAGTTGCACAACTCTAACAAACTTTATAAAAAGGCACTAATATGATTTTGACTCCTCAATGACAACGATTAAGCCTCTCGGTCAATGGGCCAATGTTTTGGAGCTGCCGATGTACCCAGCAGTCATGATAATGGACACTATCATACATCATGGCTGGGTAATTAATAAGGGATTAGGGCAAATTTGGAGATAAATAATGTTGTGATTGTTGCTTAACTCATACTGGACTAGACCTACTGGATTAGGTGCTCAAATAAAGCTGACACAATTAGTCATTTAATTGAGTAACACAAACTTAAATAAGCAACTATTTTGATTAATCGTGTCATTTTTTTAAGCAAAAATGAAAGATTTTTTTTTACATTTACACACCTGAGAGACACAGGTCATCCAAAACAGCTTATGATGATGATATAATTTAACTAATGTGTCTGGTTATTAAGCCAATATTACATGGGCAGATGAAAGAGCTATAATAAGCTATATACAGGGTTCCCACACCTTTTTCATGAACAAATTCAAGCACCTTCAAGCACCAGTTTTTCCATTTTTCCAGCACCTTTAAATAGGTAGCCTACTAGTTGTGTTTGCCATGATGGTCATGGGAAGCGCAGCGGTGCCACTGTATGGCATAATAATATGGGTCTAATTAGCATTATTTCATATGGTGGTAGATTGACTGTTTTTTAACTAATTGTGAATTGGCTTGTATTTGTCAGCTTGTGAGCGGTGTATTGTGTAACTACCATAGCGCAATAACAGTGACAAATAGACAAATTTCAAGCATTTTCAAGCACTTCACAAAAAATTCAAGCATTTTCACAACCTTGAAAACACTGAATTGAAATTCAAGCATTTTCAAGGAATTCAAGCACTCGTGTGAACCCTGTATATATATATGTATATGACAGCAGTCCTATATATATATATATAGTGAGTGTGACATTATTTGCATAGTGATTCACCATGAGGGAATATTAACACACTTCATAATGGAGACACTACATATAAAACAACATTGCTTTAAGGCCTCACATTTTTAAAAAAAGAAAAAGGCATGGATCATAATTCATACCCCCCCTAAAAAATTAAAAATCTATAGTTTACTGTCTTAGTAAACACCTTACCTTACCTTGCTGGCCTTCAGCCTTCAGACTAAAACGTTACTGATATGACCGAGGATGTTTCGTAAGCGATTAATAGAGTAACATAAACCAGAGGTAACGTAACCTTTTCCATAAAGTGGACTTCTCCTCCGACAGTGCCGCCGTTCATCGACGGGAATCGGTGTCTCTCTCACACCGATGCCCGGTTAGCAAACTGCGGCAGTTGAATCAGTCCCGGAGCCACAAAGCTAGCTCCTTACACACACACCTTTAAAATAAATAATGTAAATAAATAAAATAATTAACCCACCTGTTTTATTGAAGCCGGTGTCTCTCGCCACCTCCTCACACGGGTGACACATTTCTCAAACGGCTCTCAGCAGCTGTTGCCCGGTTCTCCGGTTTTTTTTTCACGACACCGGGCCGTTAGCCCTCGCGCGACAGTGACGGAGGTGGAAACCGCTCGAGCTCGGCGTGAGGGGAGTGAGGCGCTCGCGGAGATAACTGCTGCTGCTGCACGGGACTGCCGGAAGTACCAGCAACGCTGTCACTATCAAGATAAAAGCACGGCGATTGTGTGCTGAAGTGCTGTGCCCAAAATCTCTAATAATCATAATAATAATCTAAATATAGATCTGATATAGATCTGAAACGGATCCTCACCTACCTGTTCTGTTACTTTGATATCCACTTCGTTCATTAAGAATAATCTAAATATATATCTGATATAGATAGATATAGATCTGAAACGGATCCTCACCTACAACAGGTAGGTAGCTCTTACTTAGATAATTAGATAATAATAATAATTATTATTAGTATTAGTATTATTATTATTAGTAGTAGTATTGTTGTTGTTGTTATTATAGACAGAGGCCATATAAAGTCAAATATATAGACTGTATAACTCCACGCTCTTTTAGTAAGTATATATACACACCTAAAAATCACTCTCTGCTTGTTGTGCTAGAAGAAACTAGAATGTTTACTCAAACCACAACTCAACTGCCTTTGAGTCTAAAATTGCTCCCTATGTATAGAAAAAATCTTTTGGCTTCGCTTTGGCCCAAATCTGGCTTGTAATTTTGGCAAGGTTATGGGTGGATGTCTGGGCCATAAATGGCCCAAAGCTAAAATCATACCAAAATGGAGCCAAAATTCACCCAAAACAAATTGTGGACTTCCATAATATAGCCATAAATGTCCCAGAAGAGCCCCAAATCAGCTGTTCCCGCTCACACTCAATCTTCTGGCATGCCATAAACATGCCATAAAATCCCTATACTTAATACCACTCTTTGCCCAGTCTTCTGGCTTGCCATAAACATGCCTTACCTCAGCCATATATTGTTGGCGCCTCCTTATGGATGACCCTAATCATACCACAGTTAAGCCAAAAGGCTTTCTTAGTGCCAAAAGAAAGCCAAAAATGCCAAATGTATGCCATAATACAGCCAAAATATTTGCTATCTGGGTATCGATATAAACTCCAAGCAAATAAAGTTAATATTTTTGCAAGACCATCCATACAAACAACACTAGAGACAAATAATGGACAATGAACAAGGCTGTCACTTGCCATACCACAGTTGCATATTAACATAACTTCATAAACTTATACCTCAAAATCATGTGTGTTGGTAGCCTGAAGATGAACTGTATAATGTTATGATCCCAGCCTATAGGGGATACCTACATATAACATGCTGTGACAAGAAAGGCCAGCTGCACAGTATAAATTAATGTTCAGAGTTGCAGTTTATCAAAACCTTGTTGTGAATCTCAATGGCATGGACCAATGCCCAACACAACAATGGAGAGTTCATTGTTGTACCCTAAACTTCCTTAGAGACATGTTCATTTAACTACATGTTTACTACTAAGGTTATAGTTATGCTGTGGTGTTGAACTGGACAGCATTATACTGAGAGGTGTTTCTAATATTTTGGTCACCCCATTTACCCACACAAGAAGGCAGTAATATTTGAAACACCTTTCAACACAGTGCACTCCTGCAACACCACCCACTATGACGTCAATAATAAAGATAATAGTGCTCAACTTCACTCCTCAACTTCCACTCAGGCTTTCAGCTCCTATTAAATGATGTATGTTTTCTTAAAATAAGGCCTTATGAATACAGAATGAATACTTCCTGCAAAAGTTAATCGTGCAGAATCTCAAATGGACTAGCACATAGCATAGTGTGATATTAAATTAGCAACATTTGGGTATCATGCGTTTTAGGCAACCCCACCTCTTATCATTTGTTATTATAATGATACTCAATCTGTCCAGGTTTATCATGTGATACCTTATGCTAACATTCCTTTTGTTCAAATTGTAACAATCAGGAACAAACATGGGACTGCAAAAAAAAGAAAAAAAAAAAGAAAAGTGCACAGTGTGTCAGCACTGAAAGCCTCCAGGTTTTAGACTGACTGTAGTTTTCCCTAAAAGAGCTCCTACCACCGTCACTTCAGTCACCACCAGCTCACTAAATTTGTCATCTGAGCTGATTGTCATTCAGCTCAGTACACTCCTGCAGCAGCCCTGGCTTTAGCCAGTTGGGATGATGGCAAAAATAGTTTTGTTATAACTGCACTATCTACCTGTAATTCTCCCTTTCCTCTTTGAAAACAATGGCAAACAATGAGGTGATGATAAGAGCCAGTGCACAACTCAGTATGATATCAAAGTCTTTATGTCACCCTCTGCTTGTTGTGGTAGAAGAAACTAGAATGTTTACTGAACCACATCTTAAATTGGATTTTGTCTTTGAGTCTAAAATTGCACCATATTTATCGATATAAATAAACTCCAAGCAGACAAAGTTAACATACAAACTACACTAGAGACAATCCATGCACAATGAGCAAAGCTGTCACTTGCGATACCACAGTTGCATATTAACATAACTTCAAAATCATGTGTGTTGGTAACTTGAAGATGAACTATATAATGTTATGATCCCAGCCTATAGGGGATACCTACATATAACATGCTGTGACAAGAAAAGGCCAGCTGCACAGTATAAATCTCGGTGTGGAACTCGTTGGCATGGACCAATGCCCAATATAACATTGGAGAGTTCATTGTTGAACCCTGGACTTCCCTAGCAACAGAAACCAAAACAAAATGTAAACAAATGACAGGTCAATAGCCTGAACTCTTTAACCAGAAACAAAACTATGCAAAATTTCTGAGTTTGTCTAGTTTGTCTAGGCGTGCTTACGGAAAACTCTCAAAGAAATGCAGTACATGCTGGCTCATCATTAGAAGACTCACAGACTACATAAATCAGGGTAGAATGTATCCATTGTTGAAGGGAAGGTTCTTCTTCCTTTGCTGTTGAATGACAGCCAGCAATTAGTTTAGTTGCATTACCACCACCTTCTGGATAGGAGTGTGGATCAGAAAAGTTTCTGTGTTTTCTAGAAATCTGAAAGTAGACCTGTATCACCTGAACTCCTCTGCAACATTCCTCTAGTGTCATGCATCGTCGTATCCGACTGCATGTATCTAAGACGACAGAAGCTACCCGAACTTTGACTGCTTTGACTTCTTCTATCCAGCTTGGAGTGAGTAGCTACAGTTTCTATTGCAATGTATACAGCTATTGAGCATAACCACAAGAAATTTTACTTATACACATATGATGCATCGCTTTGTGGTTCACACACTTTTTTCTACACTTTTACTAAAACTAAAATCTTATTCTTCCTGAGATAAGTTGAGAAGTTTGAATCCATCAGTACATTTTTCTTCTTTTTCCTTCTCTGACATTTTTAAATCGGCCCTTACTTCTTTGAGACTCCATCGTGGAACAGCATGAGAATGGGACAATGGGGTTTAATATTTTCATAAGCTATTCCTGTCTTATTGACCTTATTCTCTATTGTTCAACTAAAACTCTGTCTGTCCCTTTTACTTCTCTCAACATGGTTTAAATTTGGTTTTACTCTGAGCCCGATGACTCTCGTTGTGTGTAATGAGAGCCCAATAGAACTATCCACATCGCTAAATATATGATGTATTATAATTAAAAAAGAAGATCTTATTCTACCTTCAGGGGTTACACTTTTACTAAATATTTCCAACTAAGATCTTGGTGATTCATTGGAGATCGTTTAAAAAAACTTTAATCAATCTACATGTTTCCTGTTATTCATGCAGCTTATCTATGAAGCCCTCTTTCACATCACACTTGACATCTCTTATGTAAACAGTCTCGACAGTCTCACATTTTTGGAGGGAACATTCAGTAACAGTTGGACATCATGTCATCTGTTGTTGTTTTTTTTGACATTGCACAATAAGACCACTACACTCTCCTTTAGTTATCAGTACATGCTGCCAAATTTGGATCTTTATCTGGTTTACAGACAGGAGGGGTGGGCACTTTCAACATCTTATTATAAAACCTTAATAATACTTCTTTCTCTATTTCTATCACTACGCTTATTCAACATACAATAGTTTAATTCTTCTTTCCCCGGAGTTGTCCTTTCATATTTCATGAGGGCATTATGCATCCTGTCATGTCATATTTGTGTACAGTGGCACACTACACTGAGGAATTTCAACACACAAACACACAACACTGCCCTCTGACATCCATTTAGAGGCTGGATGAGAGGTCTGGCATTCGTATTAGTTTACCAGTAGGTGGCACTATATCATTTATTATGAGCAGAACAGAATACAATACAGAAGAGGCAATGGATGGATGATAATGGTCACACAACAAGGGCAGTGGTTAATAATAGAAACCCGTTTATATTATATATGATCAGATCAGAGCAGCACATAGTGACATACTGCATGTGTACAGTAACCAGTCAAACACATACAGGATGCACACTGCACACATACTATAGTACTACTATAGTAGTTCTCCAAATATAGTAGTATATTTCCAAAGATTCCTGCACAATCGCTAACCCTAACCCAACAAATATTTTCACAGATGAGTGCATAGAACCTGTTATATAATCTGTGAGTGTACACTTATTCTGTTTAAAAGATACGCTCTAGTAGAGACAGTAAAGTTCTACTTGAAGCTACAATAATTATATAATATTATTAAGTATTTTGTAGTAGTATAAGTATTTTGATGTTTCTCAATAGTGATACGTGGCTGAAAAAGGACAATAAATGTTTTAACACTGCCACACACACAAATACAACCATTAACATCTCTTTACATTCTTACATTATGATTGTAATACAAGCAAGACATTTAGATTGGCTTTTAAGCATGGCAAATACATCATGTTAAATCAACCTGCAAACCAATAAGAAGACAAGACACACACAAGAACCGTACCTAATACTTCTACTCTACTACAATTCAGCCATAACATGATGTTGTTATAGTTTATCAGCAGATTAATCCATAATGAAAATGAAACATCAGCTGCATATTTATACAAAATAGCTTAAAAAGAAGCTTCACCCCAACCAACTACAGCAGTAAAATCCTGTTTTCTACCTTAAAGCAGAAGCAATTATCCTCTAATGATGTAATATATCTTAGGATATCAGACACAGGGGACATTTGTCTGCACTGAGAACTTTTAATACTTAATTACTTACTTAATACTCCATTTGTAATGGAGTATTTTTACAGTATGGTATTAGTACTTTTACCTACGAGTACCTCTTCCATTACTGAGATTTTATCCACCACCTTCTTGGTTCGACTGATTTGGACTTCTCTGCCAGAAAGTGACCAGATATGGGGGACATTTCAGAACGTTGTCCCCCAGGATGTTTTCTTGAGCAACAACCTGTATGCAGAATAAAGTCCCCGCCGTCTCTGTGCTGAAGTGCTGTGTGACGTCATAACGGAGGCCACAGCTCTCTGCGATTGTGGTGGGGCTGTTATGTGCATGCAGTGTGGTCGCAGAGGGGATAGTGGTTCTGACTTCCAGCATCTGATGTCCAACTGAAGATATATCCACAGGCAACACCACGTAGGCACGCTTAAAGCTCTCTCCAATGGTACACTTGAGCTTCATAGACCAGCAATATTCCCCGAGATCTTCTAGGAAGAGAAAGGCAGATTTGAACTTCTTCTACTATGTTTCATCATTAGATTAACTTTAGTGATCCCTCGATGGAGATGTTACACATATAACCACCAAACCAAAGGGTTTATAGACATGAAAATGGGTAGCCTCAATGCAGTTGGAGCAGTTAGGGTTTCAGTGCCTTGCTCAAGGGCATCTTGGCAGTACCCCAGGAGGTGATACGCACAAGACCCTGCGGTTCCCAAGCCAAGTCCCTATGTACTGAGCTACTGCCAGCCTTATTTAAGTATCATTCTTTGGACACACACGTGATTTTGAAGCATCCTGGGCTCCTTACCTTCTGTGGAATCCTTAAGCCGAATATTATGAGTGTCTCGAAGTTGCAGTTTTTTGATGTACGTCATCCCAGTGCACTCCATCAAACAGTCCGTTAGTTGTGTCACCGTGCTGGGGATCGGTTTCAGCAATGTCTCCTTCTCTGAACAAACAATTGCCCCTACAGCCAACAGGAGGGTGGGCAGTATGACAAAAGACACCCACACACTGAAATATCTAGACATTCTGTCCAGTGCTAATAAAATATAAAACTGCTGGCTGTGTTGAGCTGCAGGCCCAGATCTTGCTCTCCTTTTGTAGAGTTGTTGCTTTAGGATCAAAACGTTGGTGGCACAAGCAACGAAATGAGTTCTAAAAGCCCTGAGTGTGGATGCACAGCAACTTGAAGAGTTCTCAAAAGTGCGCAACATGTTGCTCTGCCCCTCACCAACGCCTAGTTTTTGGGGGCAGAATGCCAGTACTTCTTCTTCCTCTGTTTTTTTTTTCCTCCCTCCAAACTTAACATTTAAGGAAACCACCCTGAAAGGCTGGCATAAGAAACAGCTTTAAAAAAAAAAAAAAAAAAGCTTTTTCAAGAATCATATTCGCCAGGAAAAACAAGAGAAAGTGCGATGGAATTTTTCCAATGTATGACTTTTTGATACTTTTACCTTTCGACCAAACTGTCATTGTGCAACTCTTTATTTCAGTATTTCTCTGGTTTCTTTGGTAACATGAGAGATTTTTCCACAACAAAAGCCAGACACTTGTTGATTTTCAATCATCTTTATTGAAATAACTGTGAACAAGAAATCAGTAGATCGATACAAATGACTAAGATGTCACACCAAGATCATCTTTTGCATCTGATCTAAATGGAATGATTAAGTTGAGCTGTATATCTGTCTAATATGTGCTCGTCCACATGTGTGAAAAAATGAAAAAGTGCACAGTGCGTGAGAGCACATAACAAAAAAACAAATGGTCAAAAAGAGACATGTGAGAGCATATAAAAGAACACATTATGCAAATCAAACAAAATGTTTTGGATTCATAATAAAACAGAGACTGAAATACTGAAACTAACATTTTTGTTAGAGTTTTAAATCACAATTAGACACTAATTCATTTGGATCTACCAGGCTTTAATGTTTCTAATTAGATCTTTATTCAAATCATTTTACAGGTCAAAGCAAAGCAATACATGTGATATTACAAAGTATGTTCAAAAGAAAGCCCTGTCGTTTTTCTAGGTTTCTTTATTGATATTTTATGTCTTTCATATCATCAATAAACAGTTTGTCCACTATAAAAGTTACATTTGGGGGGCAGTATTGTCCCTTTTACTTTTTCTACTACTCGAAACATTCAAATGGAGCATTGGTTGGTGGAAAAGCACAGCACAGATGTTGTTCATGTTCACGAGAGACTGATACTAAGTTGCAGGGAGTTGATTTTTTGCTGAAAACTGCATAAAATAAACTTAATTTACCGTTACAATTAAAGAATTATGTATTTTATTTGACGTCAGTTTGCCTTTTGGGATTAATTTGGACTTTTTGCACATAAGAGAAAACAGTTCAGACAAGAGGCAGCTGGCCTGTTCGAGTATTTGGCCCTGGACAGTCTCACATTTTTGGAGGGAACATTCAGTAAGAGTTTTAAATGGAGCTATGTACTCATTAAATGTATTTAAAGATAAAGTGGCAGCACGCATCACTGCATTTCATTTCATGTCCAGCTCTTTGTGCAAGAGAAATACTTGAATTTATCAACAAAAATGCACTTTTTTTATTCTTACCTTTTTTTTTATTAGATATTGGCAACTTATTTCATCAGTTTGGTTCCAAAAGAGAAACAAGAATGTTCCCACGCTCAGTGTTGAAGACACAGTGTAACAGTTTAAGAAATTTTCTATATCTACAATATCAAAGTGTTTGTGAGAGATGACAGGTCTGTATATAATGCATATTATGTTTTTTTGTGTGTGTGTGTGCCACACAGATGTCACACACTAATAAAAAAACAAACTTTACTCTATGCCGGCTGCTGGATGGTGCCGTGTCCACAGCCACAGTCGTCGGTCAGGTGCACGGAGGAAATGGTGACGACGCTGAATTCATCCACGTAGACGACAGGCACCATTTTCTGGGAGGTGGGCTGACAACATGTCACCTGGAGACAGATGAAGACAGGAGGAGTCAGGCACGGTAAAGCAGTTTAATGAACACACCCACACCAAAACACACATATGGAGATTTTTTCAGGTCACCTCATTTGGATGTATTTTGCATTTTGAAAGCAAAAGACTGTAAATGTATGTAAATCAGGAATGTAAATCAGTGATCACCTGTGAGCCAGTTTCCGGGACATTGTTGTGGGATGATGGACATCGGGCAGACTTCCCTTCGGGGTTGCAGAGTGCACACTGAATGATGGTGAGGCTGGCAGGATGGATCACCCAGTTGTCCCATCCCAGATCTGGCAATCATAAGAAATGGATTTTACATGCATTGCTTTATTTTTTTCATGTCAGTATGCACGAGCGTGCACACACAATGTTGCATACCCGTCATGAAGATCTCAGAGGCCGTGGCACAGCACGTCAGGCTCGTATTGTTTCTACCATCAGGTGACACAGAGTAGCCAGAGACGTCTGGAACTGGAAGGACACAGTAAAAGGAGGGTGAAGGAGGATTACGCTCAGGCTTTAAAAGTGTGCGATCAACAGTAGTTTCTACAAATTTTGGCGGTTTGACTCACGTGCAGTGTCCTTGATACTGGATGCCATGTTGCTGATGGTGAACCTCCATTTTTCTCTGATAGTGTCCAGCCCACCAGCTGGCAGGTCGGGCTCAACCTGCAGGTTGAGGGCCCTGAGGAGACGGTTCCTGATGGACTTCAGTGACTCAACCTGGCACCTGAACATCACATAACATTTAAATAGTGCATAATATTAAAACTGATGAATGTATGTATCACTCCAATCAAAAAAAGTGCATTAGTTAGTACATACTGTGCTTACAGAGCACTTTAGAGGCGATAGGCTGTTTCATCTCTGCACGACATTCTTAGAAAGTCGAAATGAATCATGCACAGTATTTGCCTTTAACTCATGCGGAAAGGCCTCAGTGTGCATGCTTCAACAGATTGCGACACCTAACCTGATAGGCAAGTCTAGACCAGAGTTTATTTAAACTGTACTAACCTCTGTTACCTTTCAAGATGTTTCACAATATCACAATCTGGAATCAAACTTTTAAATGTAGACAAAGAAAAGTCGCCATAAACAAAGGCAGAGCATCGCACACAGACAAGTTTGATACTCACCTCTGATGGGAAACAGGAGAGTTTGCAGAGACCGCAGGTTCTCCCTCGGACGGCTGCAAGACAAATGCATTCGCCACTGAAGAGCCCAGAAGCATCATCATGACAATGAAAGCAAAGGACATGGTGCTTGAGCCGGGTCGTCAATCTAAAGATGAACTCGACAGAGGACTAAGGTGGCGGTTGGTTCTCTGTGTCTGGTTGGATGAGGAGACAGGAGTGACCAGACAGTGATGCTGCACTAGGTATTGTTTGTCAGGGCCTGGGAACGCTGCTTTTTATCTTCCTGTGTCCCAGCTTGGCCTTGAGATACTTAACATTGTTGTCTTGTCCTCCTGTGAACGAGTTGAGGGAGGACGATCATGCAGAGGAAGGAAAGGGGGGGAAGGTGCTGAACAAGAGATCCTGAAATTAATCAAAAACTCTTATATCAAACTATATGTATAAGATGCATGCCTGATGTATAACTCATGTATTTTCTCGTTTGTTTTTCTCTTATTCATCCAGGTTGTATCCCTCATGTAGGGACAGCATGTCATTTGTTTTGTGCTGAATAATAATTATAATTATTGTCCTTCTCCAAGTCTGTGGTATGACTTAACAGAGTTGATTTTATGTAAAAAGGTCACAAACATTACCGTATACAACTCTAACACAACCAAAAGACAGGATTTCACACCCACTGTTCATGAAGTCATTCATAAATAATCATTTTTTAAACACTGGTTCAATGAACAAATGATTATCTGTAATCTGTAATATATTTCTGTTGTTCAATTTGAAATGTGGGTTTTCCTTTTCATTTTTAATGGTAGAGCCATTTGTTTGCACTGTAACTATAACATGTAGTAATATCCTTTTGTTGCAGCCTGAAGGGTCAAAGGTCACGGCCATTCAATGTCAGTTTTTTTGGCCTTGCCTCTTACATGTACATGCAGTTTTTCACAATGTGGAGAACTTCTCCAAATCTGTGCTTGTGAATGACTATCGAGGATGTCATTTTACCAATGAACCAGTTTACCTGTGGGATGTTGAAGCAGGTGTTTCTGAGCATTATACCAGTCTCTCAGTCTTCTGTTGCCAGAGTGAGTGTATATTTACTAAAAATAATTCGTTTTTAACACTGAATATATTTTGGCTCGGTGCTGCAGTGGTCAGCAGTGTCACCTCACGAGCCTTTCTTTTGCATGTTCTCCCTCGTGTATGCATGGGTTCTCTCCAGCTACTTCGGCTTCGCACCACAGTCCAGAGACATGCACATTGTCTCTATGTGGACTGTGATGAGCTGATAACTTGTCCGAAGTCAGCTGGGCTTCAGACCCCTGTGACCCTGATGAGTATAAGCAGTTACAAATAATACATGTGACGTATTTTCTGGATATTTTCTGGTCTTTTGTTCTTTGTAATGATCTTTTGAGGCAGTTTTTGCTTTTATTTTACAGGACAGCTGAAAACAAAAAGGAAAACAGGACGAGAGATAAGAAGACCACAGGCTGGAGTTGAACCCAGGTCACTGTAGCAAGGACTTTTTTTGAGCAGATAATTGTCTGTGTATATTGCATCAGAGATGAGTTATACTGACATATTCAGGACATTTTTTTATACAGTTCTGTCTGTATTGTGTATTTTGTTCCCCCGACACTTGGCCTATGTTCAATGAGCTCTTTGGCTGTTTTAACGTCGTAGTTTTCCAATGCAGGATGAGGCCATTCAGAGAGTGTGAAGGCTCTGTGAATAAAGCCTGTGTCTTTACCATGCACAGTAAGATCTTAAATAAGAATAATGATCTCAACTTTTCATTTATTGGGACCCCCCAGGTTGGGTATGAGTGGTCTAACCAACATTCAGAGTTGGGTACAAGCTATTAAAGGCTCTGAAACTATATTTAAGAGAGACTTTTTGCTTTTTATCCTCAAATCCAGAGAAGCATGGGAAGAAAATAGCAAGTTTTCAATAAAACACAAGGGGTCCATTTATTTCTGCATTTCAGTAGGCATCAGTTTGTATAACATCTCCCAATTTTTGGCCTAACATGAAAGGTAGAAATCTCCACTGATAATTATATTACCAATATTATCCACCTGCATTTGTCATTGAAGGACGAGATCCGGAGAAGGAGAGACACAAAGCAATAATATGTACTGCAAGTTATGCTAATATCTGAAAGCCCAGAACAAGTAATCTTGGCAGCATTGATAATTGTGCGGTCAAAGGTATGCCTGGAATGGCAACTTCAAGTCCTCAGGTGCCCTCTCTTCTGAGTCCTCCCTAAGGCTTAAACTGGCTCACAGCAAAACATTCCCATGTGGCCCGAAATAGACAGTTTATCTGCTGCAGTGGGTATCAAACAATCATTTTTATCAACAATGTCACAGTAATTCTTATGAGCTTATGCAAGATGTGCAATGCTTCCTTTTGCAGCTAATACAAAATGACAGGACGATTCTGAAGTGAAGTTTGAGCTCGTTTTGTTACAGACACGACCAACGTTAGTGCATTATACATAAAGTCATATCAGAAACTTAGAAATAACAATGTATTGTCTAGTTGTTGATTCAGATGTCTGTGAGTTAAAACAAAAAGATATTTCTGCTCTAAACCTCCCAGATGGTTCCACTTGAACTCCATCTTGCACTTTGCAAATATTCTTTAAACTTTTTATTTTGTGCATCCCACTGAACAATATTTTGCCTGTTCCTGCACAATTGTCAGCAGTCATGTTGCACAGAGTGTCTCTTTTTATTTACTTCATAATATTTTTTCATACAGTAACCTATTGTTAATTTATGCTTCTTGACTGCAGTACTAGCTTTCATCTTTATATTTCTCTCATGCTATTGTTTCTGTTACGCAAATTCCTTGTATGTGGAAACCCACTTGGCAATAAACCTGACGCTGATTTTAGTGAGTTTGAGGGGCCCCGAAAAGGTCGAGTCATGCACTATTTTGCAAAAAAGTAAAGTTAAGAGGGGTGAAAAAAAGCACAAAAAAGAGCAGATTTGCATTGCAGAACTATGTTTTTATTTTTTCCAATCCCATAAATTATCTTACAATGCCTCATTATTATCTTGTGACCCTTTGAAGGAGCTCTGGTCGAGAGCCATTAGACCAAAAGACCTACAGTGCACATAAAGAATTAAAAACTTGCACCCCACCTCAACCAGCTACGACTTACGCTTCAGTATTAACAATCCAATAATACGCTATATAATAAGTTATATTTATGTGTTTATGTGTGAAATCATCCGTGACCCTAACGTGACCCGTCATCCTTGGTAACAGCCTACGTGGACATCTTCACACAAATATGTGATGTGATCTTGCATAAGATGTTCTGCAAGTCTCAACAACATTGTGAAGATCTCAATTATTGTCAGGTCTCAACTTCTCAGCGCTGGAAAACTTTCAGGACTGTGGTAGACCATAACTCTGCCAAGTTTTATTGGTGATATAACAAAATGACTGTCACAACATGCACATAAGAGATAACTCTGGTGATGTTCGATATTTATCTCAGAGGATGACACAGTTCCGTGTAGCTCTGGAGCTGATATAGATTATTTGTCATGTAAAAAATGATTTTGCATATTTTTCACAATAAAATTATACATCTGTGCGATTTAGTCTTAGTGTGAAAGTATTGTGAGATGGGTTAATACATTTGGTCCTTCATGGAATTTGTCAACACAAACAAAAATTGTTAATATTATCAGACACACACCTGAGCTTACTGTGGGAATCTGCAGGCATTGTAACCATGCGTGAATGAGCTGAGTCCTTGAGTATCAGACGTCTCCCACCACTTCTTTGTTGTAGTGCTGCTGGGAGTCACAGCACTGACAGCTGGTCCTGGCCGGGATCACAAAGAGCCTTTATGCACAGATGAAGGACTGCGGAAGATGTAGACTACAATATTCCTCAACCAGGCAACAAAGTAGATGTTACTGAAATGTTTAATTCAAAAATCGATTCATTTAAAATGTTGCAGGTTAATGTAGCAGGATCAGAAAGAAAGCTCCATTAACAGACCTGTGGGAAATATTGCTATAAAGACTCAAAACACACGTGTGCACATGCAGAATAGGATGTAAATATGATTAATGCAGATAGCAAGCACACGTACTGCAACAATGTAACACAATTCTCATGTTGTGCTTATATCCGAATACAGATCAGCCATAACATTATGACCACCTGCCTAATACTGTGTAGGTCCATCTTTTGCCCTGAACCATCGATGTATGGATCCCACTAGACCTAAGAAGGTGTGCTGTGGTATCTGGCGCCAAGACTTTAGCAGCAGATCTTTTAACTTATGTAAGTTGTGAGGTGGGGGCCTCCATGGATCCGACTTGTTTGTTCAGAACATTCCACAGTTGTTCAATTAAATTGAGATCTGGGAAATTTTGAGGCCAAGTAAACACCTCGGATTTGTTTTTCTCAAACCATTCCTGAACCACTGTTGCTCTGCAGCAGGGCATATTATCCCGCTGAAAGAGGCCACTGCCATCAGGGAATATATATAGTTTCCATGAAAGGGTGTGCAACAATGCTCAGGCAGGTGGTACATGTCAAAGTGACATCCACATGAATGGCATGACCCAAGGTTTTCCAGCTGAACAAAGCACCATGTGATCTACAGGGAACTGTTCCAGTTGTGATGGCAGTGAATAGGGGTCAGCATGGGCACTCTGCATCTACACAGCCAGCATTCACTTCTTCAGCAGTCTGAGCTTCAGCAGTTTTTCTGTTGGATCGGATCACATGGGCCAGGCTTTGCTCACCATGTGCATCAATGAGCCTTGACCACCCATGACCCTGCTGCTGGTTCTTGGATCATTTTTGATAGGTACTGAACACTCCGCAGTTTTTATGCACTCTGTGAAGCTGCCACTGCGGAGACTTTCAATCCATCTCTGACAGAGTAAGTAAGTGGAAGATTACCTCAGCATGGTAATAACTAAATACTTCTTGTTTTTCTCCCAATCAACAGCAATCACAGCCGCTCTGTTGATCCAGCACTGCTACCGTCATTAAGGTTGCCCAGCTGGAGATGAAACACAGGTGCACATGAAACATCTTCAAGCAAGGCCAGATCAAGGAGAGATCACACAGTTACATACATATTTTAGGGAAAATGTTTGTACAGAATTAATCTCAAATGTGACCTCTCATGTCATTCTGTCCAGACTAAAATACCAGCAGCTTTTGAATTCATTAAATTTTGAACACATATTCATGGTCCCCAGATGACAAATCCTTCAGACTGAAATATTTTGACAATGATTGGATAGATTGCTCAAGGCAAGGCAGAATAAAAAGAACAAAGGATGCCAGATACACACACACATTTCCACATTAATTAAACAAATAGAAATCAATCAATAATAAGATTAAAGCCTAATTACAACCATTATTTCTGCGTCACTCTTCCCAGTAAAATTACTTCGTAGAAACTGAAGTCTCTCAACTGTGGACCCTGAAGATCAGCAGCCTGGTCTCTGAAATGCCAAAGACCATACAAGCAACTGGGCAAAAAAAAAAAAAGGTCAACAGCCAAGCATCATTTTATGACACTAACGAGTCCCATGCTGAGCTGAGGACAGCTGCTCTGAAGTCCCTGATGAAAAGTGGAGGAGGTTAAAGAAGAGAAGGAGAAAATGGGTCATGCAGGGGTCAAATGTTAATCCAATTAAAAAGGGATCAGAGAAACAACCAGCAAATACAGAGTAACTAAAAGAAACAACACAAAATTAAAATGTTGTGTGTGAAATAAACTTGAATTAAATTATACATCTGTCTTTTTGATACATCTCATCAGAAATTAAAACCGCCTTTGGAGACCACTGATCCTTGGGTTGTTACCACCTTGTATCTATGAGCTGCCACCTGGGGGCAGTGAAGAAGTCTTGATGATGTAGAGGCAACGCAGTAAAGAGGTAAATAACCTAATTCCTTGTAATCTTATCAAATATTATTCATAATCCATCCAGCAGAGTGTGAAGGTCTATCCTGTCCTTATCCTTATGGGCATCTGTAATGAGATGCAACCTGGTTGTTGGGCTGTGGTTGGCGGGGATCATCGGTGCCCTCTGAGATGATGAAGACCCTGCTCATCTTTATCAAGCTGATCAACATGCTGTGTCGGCTGCACTCATATTTGTCAGTTTTTCAATGTGCAGACTCTTGAACTTGGATTGAACTTGGAAAAGCATCCTCAGTGGCCACACAAGCTGCAGTAAGTGTTTCTGTTTAAGTGCTCCTGCCTAACAGTTAGGTGCCATTTATCCCTGCAGGGCACCGTCACTTGTCGCAACAGAGGATAAACTGAATTGCCGATAATGTGCGTTCCTTCTGGGATCAGGGCCTGCGGATCTTCTTCCAGTAGCTGTGCAACATCTGTGTTGCGAAATGCTCTGGCGTTACGCCACCTGTCACAGAACCTGGTGAGAATGACAGAACAGGAGAGTTTCCTGTTCTAATAAGCTGTGGTGTGGTTTTACAATGGGGATGTGACATCCATCAACAGCACAGACTGTGAGTTTGAAACTGTGACTGAGATGTGCACAGTGCTTCCCCTGTACGCCACGGAAATGTGACGGGGACAGATGTGATGGTGATGTGTTGACGCTGTAGATTTTGAGATGCTCTTTCTGTCAACCATCTTCATGAGTCCCGAGTCCACAGACAGGCGAGCACTTGTTAGACACTGGTACTGTTCATGGAGAACAGTGTGGTCATAAAGTCCAAGTTAACAAAGAGGAGCAAATTATCAAACTAAAAATATCAGATAAGATATTCTTTGACCTTAAAATACTTTAAACAAGTCTGAACCCATCTGGCTTCTTGATAGTAAATGGTAAATGAGCTGTGTTAATATAGTCTTTTAGCACTTTAACACATCACATTCATGGCAAACACTGCCACGCAAGGTGCCAGCTGCTCATCAGACTGACTTTAGAAGTCAGTGACACTGTGCAAAGTGACAACATCCTCAACAAAATGTGATATTTCTGGAGCCAACCTATGAGAAGAAGAATAGAAATACAGAATTTGATAAATAAATAATAATAATTCAACAATAATAATGAAGCTTAATAGATCCAAACATGGTCTGAAAACTACAGGTAGCCTACATATGGATCAATATTTAGTCTGAAAACTACAGGTAGCCTACATATGGATCAATATTTAAATATTTCTCATCCTATATGTTCTTGTATGTCCTATACAGTCTTTTATTATCGCCCCCTGTTGGTCTACTGCAACTCTACTTTGTTGGAGTAATTGGGCTTTTCCTTGAAGACTTTAAGTTCCACGCTATACCTCTGTTGAGTACACAAAGCTTCAGCTTTTATATAAAGCACAGACCAGCCCCACATTTAAACAATTGACTTGCACAACATACAGCCTAAAGTGCGTCAAAGAGAAAAATGCAAAAACAGAAATAGAGGATTTTGCGAAAATAAATAAATACGTAAATAAAAATCTGAATCAGGAGCATAATCAATAATTTATTGCAAAGAAGGTTTTCACTTTCAAGGAATTTGTCTTGGTGTTTTATGTTTATGTATTATTATCTTCATACTTTTCTTCAGTGAAAATTCAGGATTTATGATTTGCATTTACGTATTACCATTTCAGTACAGCTGGCTTACAGCTCAGGCTACTTTCCTCTTTTCTTGTTGGGATAAAAAAAAAAAAAATTAAATGCTGATGTGCTCAGTAGAATGTAAATGAAGCTGGATGACCGAACAGTCAATATGAAAGTGTGAGTATTTCACTTAACAGTCTGTTGTGGGTGGACCTTGGACCTTCTAGTGAAAGTTTTATACATTTTAAAGTGAAATGCATCAATCTGCTGCAGCCTACGCTCGGTCTGTTGGCCTAGGCTCGGTTCTCAGTAGCAGTGAGCAAATACGCAGTGTATTTCTATATTTTTAATAGGTTACTTAATCCTCCACCTTATTTCAATTGCTTGATGTGCTCACCTCGAACTGAAGTTCACAAAAAGTGAACTAGATCATTTCCGTGTTCTTTTAAAATGAGCTGGGGCAACTTTGCAGTTGTCGAATCTGGAGTTTGGAGTTCTAAAAGTGTTTTAATCAATCAACGCCGCAGCTATAAATGTTGTTGTTGATGTTGAAAAGTTGATATTAAAAGATTCTTCACAACCGAGTCAAACATATGTAAACATATATCCTGCACGCTGCATATTCTGTATATAGACATTGGTATGTTGTTGCTTTTTTCACCTACTTATGTAATAAGTTCTGTTATTTTTTGTTTTTATCTCTATTTCTATTAGAACCGTGTGTAACATTAAAAGCAATACAAAAATCTAGTTCTTTGTATGTGTACACACACTTTAACACTAAAGCTGATTATTATATCAATCGAAGAAATTCACTTATAGTGCTCACAACACAACTTGCTGCAACCCTGTATCTAGTGAACGGATGTATGATAACACTATATACATTATAAGATATTCATGTTCTCTGAGTCCAGATCTTGTCAGTATATTTTTCATAACTCTATGTTCATGTTTTATCTAAAGAACACTAGTACACTCTGGTCTGATGAGGTGGTTTTTCCTCCATAACATTGATTTTAAAAGAATATTTTAAATAAAACAATCAACCAGGGGGGCAGAAATAGATGTTCTGCTCAGTAACTTCTTTCTATGAGAGCTTTAACACTCTTATAGACACCTGCTGGCTCCTCCACACACACTGTGCATTCTTTCCATCACATGGTTTCCAAGGTTCGTAACAATGTCCTGTGATTGTCTGTCCAGACTTTTCTCACTGTGTCATTTCTCAGTCGAGAGGAGCCATTAGTGTGTTTTTCCTCTCGGTGCTGTGAGACAGGCAGTCAGTCTTTTCTCAATAAAACGTCTTTCTTTTCTTTTTTGCCAGCCAAGGCAATCACGAATTTGTCATTCGCAGTCTCACAGTTAATAAAAACATTCTAGATTGATGATTAGTCGCTGCCTGACACTTACTGTCTGTACTCCGTGTTGATGTGCGTCAGTTAATTAATAGCTGTCTGTTCCGAGTCTTATGCAAGGAAGATAACGTGGGGGGAAAAAAAAGTGTTGTTGGACTGATGTTTGCAGAGTGCAACTCTTCCTGTCATGACTATAAGAATGTTATGGAGTCATACTATCATTACAATGTGCAAAAGGGAACAAAAGCATTGTGTGAATCAAACGGAGCAGAGCGTACGCAGTGAAGAAGTGTGTTACAATCAGTTCTTAGGGGGAGCTAATTAGAAGAGGAGTGGGACTTTTGACTTGACACTTTAATAATGAAGTAAACAGAGCAGACAGCCGTGCTGCAGCTGAGGACTTTAAGTATTCTGTTTAAACTACTGTATGAATATTTACATTTTTTTTGCTCTTTTATACATACTTGTACACTTACAGCTTAAGATTTTAAAAACAAAACATACATATAACATGCATTTTTAGAGATGAAGCTTCCAATACTGCTTGCATTTTAATTAAATTAATTTCATTTCATTTTATTTCACTAAAAACAATAATGTCATTTGAAGATTTGTACAATTATACAATTATATATTAATTATATTATATATTGTACAATTACATGTATTCAGAATCAGAACTAGGTTTTATTGCCAAGTTTTCACAATACACCATGGTGATATTGGTGTATTGGTACATATTAATAATAAGCAGTGTGGGGAAATGAGTGAAGGTGAAGGCAAGTACTGCAAGTTAAGAAATACATAATAAAAAATGTTAGTACAGTGAAATACGTCTGTTATTCATTCAGTAAACAAACAGTAACAAAGTCGAAATAACTCACTGGGCCCACATACAACATCCTAATGTAAATGTGATGTCAGTTTTACGTGTTGGTCCCATGTCCGAATTAGAATCGGACTCACTTTTACTATAAAATTAATCTTTCTTGGCAGTCCTGCTTCCGTCGGCTCGTCCCAAAATAGCCAACGACACACCAACGGCGTAGGTAGACCTGAGGCGGACTGAATGAAGCCTGGTTGCTCAAATAAGCCACCTATAACGACACCCACCCGTCAATCAAAGCGGCCACGCTCTTAATTATGCACAGCTTTAATAGAATTTGAACAGGTGAGTTGAAACTGAGACTCAGTTGTCATGAACGGGGAACTGTTTTTTGTACCAGGCTGTAAACATGTTTATTTCTGTTGTGAAGCTGGACATTTGAACATGGGGACTTATGGAGACTGACTTCACGTTGGCCTCACTTCACATCCACAAAGGTTCTTGGTTGGTCCAAATTTTTATTTATCATCCCAAATTTTAATTTATAGCAAATAATTCAATAACACGTAAACATCTGTATCCTGTCTCAGCTCAGAGAACAAAAAAACTCCCTTTTCATGTTTGTTTATGTGTCAAAAAGGCAGCAAGAGATGACCGGCTACATAGAATGATATAAATGATCGTACGTGCATGTTCTTGGACTGTGGGAGGAAATCCTCACAGACACTAATAATCTAACATGTAAGTCAAACACAGAAAGATGTCTGGTTCAGACTAATGACTACCCTGCTGTGAGGCAACAGCACAGCTGTCAGTTAGTGTGCAAATGTAACTGTAACCGTTTGAATTTCTCATCAACACCTCCACCTGGGCACTAGATGTCCCTGCTGCTCTCTGCTGCTTTAAGTGTTTTACCGACGCTGAATAGATGGAAGTCATCAGCTGCTCGTGCTTCACCTGGACCTGGGGTGCTCTGTCCTATAAATGTCTGTCTCATTTGGACTTGGCAACAGTTTCTTTTGTGTTCTCTCTCTCCACACACACACACAGCCACTCATTCATACAAGCCCTACATTACCGATGTACTGATTGCTACATGTTTTCTTTGTTACCATTTTATCTCCCTCCTTGACACGGTCCTTGAGCCATGCATTGTGTCCAAATAAAAGTTTTACAGTCTGATTATTGACAAAGCCCATTACAAGCACAACAAAACCGCCGTATGAAGGACAAATGAAGCAATTGTGCTCAGAAATCTAAGAAAAGCTACACTGTCTCACATTGTCTTTCATTAGGAGTTTGATATTAGTTCAGGAGGAACTTTTTACAAAGTTTTAGCAGGAGCTCGAAAAAGAGAATGCTAATTTGCGATTTTATTAAAACGCCCACATATTCCTCCTGTGAGTTTTGAAATTTATTTCTCTCATTGTTTTGTGTCTGGCAGACAAAGTGAATGAACGATCTCATTTAACTTTGTTTTTTCAATGATTCTCTAAAAACAGGCTATCAGTAGGGGCTCACAGAAGGATTCGCAATGCAGACTCGGAGACAAAAGTGATGGTTCAAAAAAGGTTTTACCAGACAAGCTAGGAAAACACGAACACAGGCGACAGTACAAATCCGTGAGGCAAAAATCGTGGTCGGAACAACAGGCTAGAGATCCAAGATCGGGTACTAAAAAACAAGAACGCAAGACAAAGAGATGCTGGACAGGACAAGACGAACTGGCGACAAACAAAGGGAGCACAGAGACTAAATAGAGGGAAAACAATCAGGCACAGGTGAAACACATGAGGGAGGCAGGTAATCAGGGAGGAGGGAAGGCAAAGACCTGAAAGACAGTATAACATGATAGTTCAAGATATGACAAAGACACATGAAAAAAAATGGTTCAACACACTGGTGATAAAAAGAAAATGCTTCCAGCGTTGATTAAACTCCTGCAGAGGTCACCCGGGTGAAATTAAATGATGAGTTGGCAAATGATATTTGGGGCATCAGCATTTTTTTTAACCGGGGGGGGCAGATATTATAGGAAACAAGGCAGAAATGTAGCCTGAAGGAGTGAGCGCAGGAGCCTTGGAAGTAAAAAAAAAAAAAGAGCACTGTTAGAAATTATGATTGGCCGATAGCCTTGAGGAAGGACAGAAGGAATAGGTAATAACTTTGCCATAACTTTGGTGATCCCCTGACTTTTCATCTAACGGCATCATCAGATCAAAATTGAATTTTGCACAATGCTTACGTTTCCGAACAAAGAAAAATAGAGACATCTACTTATGTTTTGCGCTAATTAGCAAATTTTCAGACATGGGATCAAAAGTGCAAGTTTCGTGAACGATAGAAGAAGGCTTCTTTGACTGGTAGGTGGTGGTGCCATCACAGGCGTCTTGTTTGAGGACCCAGACGTAACTCAACCCGTCGCAGGTCCAGCCACGCTCCTGTCTCCTGTGTCATCTGGCAGATACAGGACTGACATGATGGTGGCGGCCTGGTGGCCTGGTGGAGCCACCACACTCACCAAACAAGCTTCATAAGAGGTCTCCAGAAACCTGTGGGTGATGTCACAGATACTACGTCCATGTTTTATACAGTTTATGCAGACAAGTTCCAAGTCTACTCAACTAAGCTGAGTTTAATTTAGTTCTTCATAGTTCTCTCTACATCTTCAATCATCTTCATTAAAAAGTAAAATGCATTGCTCCGCACAGGCGTACCTGAAAACACATGAAATGAGATTTAATTCAAACTGGACTTGTTTGAAATGTTGTTCTCTTCATGTGTGCACGCATTGAGCCTTATTAACTGGACGCACAGTGACTCTTTTGTGTCCTTGATAATTAACATCCTTGACAAAAAACACACAGTCACACGCAAGTCATCTCTCACATCTCCCCACGACAACTTTGTCAGCTCTTTTCCGAGTATTCCTCCGAACAACATTTTTATAAGTTGACATGACAGCCACTACAAACTTCAGAACATACTGGAAGCTCTATTTTTAATGTGTCCCGTCTAGCAAACTCAACACAAACTCTGGCTGACAGTATGTTTCCTCCCCCTCACTCCTCTCTGAGGTGAGAATTCCCACAGTTTTGACAGGATTTATGCTAAAGGCATTTCTAACGTGTTAATTAGGCAACTGCGGTTACGGCGGCTTTAAAAGGTTCCCTGCAAGTCGGCGCTGACAGTAATAACTAACTATCTGAACTATTTTGCATGGTGCATAGCTGCCTCGTCGCTTCTTCTGTTCTGCCTTCATCTCTCCTCGAGTCAAGTGTCAGCCATCGGCTGCACCACATTGGTCAGGTATCACTCATCCCTCCCCCTCTTTCCTCTCACCTTTCCTTCCTTTGCTGAATGACCCTTCAGTAAATCTCATTTCTGCTTCTCCCTCCTCAATCTATCTTTCTATTAGGTTTTCTCTCGGGCATTGACATTAACGATGAATTCTGTTTGCAGTATTGTGTTTATTTTTTGTTGCAGGTCCTCATAATCTCTATGAAAGTACTTCAACATAATATAATGAAATATAAATCCAGTTATGTGCAGTTGCAGAGATGTATTTGCACCACACAGAGGAACGATATGATGCTTGATAACTGGACAGCTGATCCGAGATAAACAATGACATTCCTGGACAACTTTCTGACTGATTCCCAAAGACAACAGGTGTCTAAGTCTAAGCTGACAGCTGCCTACTGTACATTATATTCAATTCACACACCGCCTCCGGACATGCATTGCTCTCAGCACCGCCCAGCACATTCACATCTCTCTCTCTCTCTCTCTCTCTGTCATAAACCTCATCTCCTCTCTGTCATCTATAAGCTCTACAGCAGTCTGTGGCTGGCGAATGGACTGAGCAGTGCACAGGGTCTCACTTAGGGATGAGAACGACGTGGAATTTCCGTCAAACACACTTGTGCCATCTCTAAGGACAGAGGAAAGGAACACGACTCCGATTCTGACTCCTATAAGGTAAGAAAATAAGCGTGTGGGTGAAGATTTATTTGAGAAACTAAAGAATTTTTAACCCTAAGAAATGATCACTTTCCATCAAATCAACCAGGCTGATTAATCATTCATATAGTATAAGATCTACTTTTGCCAAGGCTGTATGACTGCACATTGATTAGAAAGAAAGACTTTTTGCTGCACCTGTTAAATTGAATTGTTTGTCCTTCACTGAGGCACATAAAGACTACGCAAAATACCCACCAGGCATCACTTTTGATAGCACAAGAACTGAACTTAGAGTAATGAAACTGTATAATTTTTCTGTATTGCATAAAAATATTTAAGCTCAGTTAACATATAGATCTCCAGGAATCGATTTTCGAACCCGGATGCATTCATAGAAATTTGGAATGGAGCTCCAACATCTTCTCATCTGTTAAAAAATACAAGAAGAACAAAGCAACAAAGAGTTGTGTAGTCTCGAGGGAAGTTCATCATTTCCTCCAAAGCTCTGCTGATTAAAAGACAAACACGGACTGATCTCCTCTCATCCATGAAGGGTTTGGATTATCTTATTCAGTTCTGCTTTGGTGTTTGCTGCAGTATAATGATGCAGTATAATGATCAATGTGAGCGTATCAGCAAGAAACCACAACAAGCACTGTATTTGTAATGAAATATCCCCCTTCACTCTGATTATCTTTTTGAAGAAGGTTGCAGAGTGAATCGGAGTCAAACAAACACAATCACTTTTGATGTGACAGGTTTAGATTTGATGAATTTCAACAACACATTTCTGAGGTGCATTCTTTTAGAATTTATTGAAAGTTCTTTCTTTTTTTTATTAAGCGTGGAAATGAAATTAGTAGGACATGATTTCACAGGTAATTACTAATTCAAATACAAATGACTAATTCATCACACGACAGCAATTGAACATTGAAGCTGGAGTACATCTGTCCTACTTTGGTCTGTTTATATCACTGGAGACAATTCTCACAAAAGAAAGGCTGTCATTTGATCTGGATCCTTCTTTTGCATGGATGCAAGAAGAAAAAAACACAAGTTGGATCGCTCTGCCGAGGGCACGGGTGTGACCTTGCAGAACATTTGAGAAAGAAAGTTTCCGAAAATCCATCAATGATGTGTAAAACGTCTGTAAAACGATCACACAAGGGTCAAAAACAATCAATAGTGATCCAGTTTTCTTGGATTTGGATCGTGGATGTAACCAGTCGGTAAGCCATTAACCCCACGGCTCTGAGAACAGATTGGTCATTTCAGTCAGGATGTTTGAGAGCATCCACTTGACCAAATCAACTCGCCCTCAACAATCAAAAGACATGAGAATGGGACTATTGATTTCTGGGTCGGTTCTATTGTTTTATGTAATTACCAATTGATCCGTTTTTTTCTGGTTTGTGGGATTGCTCTCCGACTGGGAGGATGTGTGTAACAATGATGCGCTTTGTAATTTGTTAACAGAGGATATCGGATATTTAACTCAGAGCCTCTGCCTCTCTCTGTCTCTCTGCCCTCACATACAGATATCACCATGACGCAGAATCTAATTCTCAACACTACCTGGGAGGACTCGAACCCGTCCAATTTCTCAAGTTTGCAGGAAAACCCTTTAACCCACCAGAACATCACCTATGTGGATTTCTACCTCCACAAACCCTCCGTGGCTGCGGTCTTCACTGTCTCCTACCTGCTCATCTTCCTGGTGTGCATGCTCGGCAACGGGGTGGTGTGTTTCATCGTGCTGCGCAGCAAGAACATGCGCACGGTCACCAACCTCTTTATTCTCAACCTCGCCATCAGTGACCTGCTGGTTGGGATCTTTTGCATGCCAACTACGCTGGTGGATAACATCATAACAGGTCAGAGAGAACTTCTTTATTGTCTTCGATTTGGAAATAATGAAATATTCACTTTGTTCAAAAAAGTTCAGGGGCTTTGATCTGACAGTAGGCAAATCAGATTTGTTTCTCAAATCAGATCTTTAAGACCGACTGTCTGACTGACTGTTATTCGCAAGTAATCAGATCCCCCCACTGCATGGGTTGCTGTGGTAACAACTTCAGTAAGTACATAAGCTGGTTATGCAGGCCCCAGTGCAGAACAAGAGCAAACAATGGAGTTGTCAATTCTTGGCGGAGAACTCCTCTGTCGCACCAGACAAACTCAGAGATGACGAGGCTGGTAGACAGTACGCCCCAGACTGAGATGCCTCTGGAGGAATTAGATTGGAATCACATTTTAAACCACCTCCAATGTGGATTTGATTTGCAAAAATCATATTTCATGTCCTGAATCAATATGGATACAAAAACAGATGTGGCAGTACGAAACAAGGCCTGTACTTTTTTTAAGCATTGGGAGTAATTACAGCATTTAAATAATAATCTCTTTTCTGCAGGATGGCCATTTGGCAGTGTGGTGTGCAAGCTAAGCGGAATGGTTCAGGGGATATCTGTCTCAGCATCTGTGTTTACTCTGGTGGCAATAGCTGTTGACAGGTAAGGGCTGCAATCATTTCAGTGTTATTACGTTTTATCCTAAGAGACTTCTTTCGGTTGATGAATCATCTCCAATTCCCTCTGTGTCAGGTTCCGCTGCATCGTCTATCCTTTCAAGCAGAAACTGACCATCGCCACCTCGAAGCTAATTATCGTCATCATATGGGTCTTGGCTGTGTCCATCATGTGTCCCTCTGGGGTCATGCTCCAGGTCACAAAGGAGCAGAGGGTGCGAATAGTTCTTGGCCGCAACAACGACACCCGTCCTTTCTACTGGTGCCGGGAAAACTGGCCCAATCAGGAGATGCGTAAAATCTACACCACTGTCCTCTTCGCTAACATCTACCTCGCTCCTCTCAGCCTTATTGTCATCATGTACGCCCGCATCGGCTTCACCCTCTCCAAGACCACCATTCTCACGATGAGGGGCAGTGGGATTGCGTCTCAGGACGGCATTGGCAACAACAAGTTGAGCATGGAGAGTCGTCACACGATTTCCAAGAAGAAGACTCGGGTGATAATGATGCTCCTGGTCGTGGCTCTGCTCTTCATCTTATCCTGGCTTCCTCTGTGGACGTTGATGATGCTGAGCGACTACGCCAGCCTGACAGAGCACCAGTATCGCGTCATTAACATCTACGTGTATCCGTTAGCTCACTGGTTGGCCTTCTTCAACAGCAGCGTCAACCCCATCATCTACGGGTTCTTCAACGAGAACTTCCGCAGAGGCTTTCAGGCCGCTTTCAAATTCCAGCTTTGCTCTGCTGACATTGAGCGCCAAAAGACCTACTCCCATCGGATCCGTGGGCACGCTGTCCTCCCAATCCAGCCTGTCGCCCTCAATAAGTCAGGCTCGGGAAACAGATCAGGGTTAGTGGGGAATGGGAAGTGCTCATGTCAGGAAGGAGGGTCCAGGTCTGGTAGAAGTGATATGAAAGAACAGGACCTGATCATGGAGGACCTAGAAAAAGTCTCCCAGATTTAGTCAGACTGAGACTGTGCAGTGTATAGACACTTTGAAAGGAGCTGAGGCTTCTAAATGATGTATTGAATTTCAAGGACAACAAAAAAGAGGCCTCTAAAATACACGATTAAACTCTATGTTTGTTTGTTCCAAATGAATGTACTACTTTTTTGTCATCGTGTGTCATCTGGAATATCTGATTTATTATGGTGTACATAGAAATGAACCTTAAAATCAAGGAGAGTTTAAAACTTAAAATGAGTTTTCTTGTTCTAAATGAGCAGAAATCAAAGTCAAACATGTCATCGTTAAAGTTCCAATCCTTTTTTCTGTGTATGATTATTGCCACCCTGGTAACCATGGTAACAGCAAGTGCAGTTTGCCAGCCACTTTGCCAGAAATATACCTGGAGATTAACCGGCGTATCCGTACAGTTTTCCAAACAAAGACCTGGCACAGTAAAGCTCGGAGTCGTGCAGCCTCTCTTCATCTAACAGCTCGCTCACAAAAACAACAACTTGCTTTTGTAGACGTATATTTTGACGAATACATTGTGTTTCCTGTGAGTGTTTCACAATAAAAGCCGACCTGTTTTAATACTTTTAATGTGAAGCAGCATCAGTAGACAACACAGCAGCTGTAACATAGCAGCACAGCTTGATAAGGCGTATAAAATGTAAGACTGTATCGATGGGTTTATATGCATATGCATGCACCGCTTCTTGTGCGTGTGTGTTAATGTGATTTTAATCCAGCATGGGAATGGCAGACTCCGCCACTGACAATGAAAATTACCACACAGCGAGGTAACTGGCTAACAGAATGTCCTTTGAGATGTAGAGATTTTAAACATTAATTGGATTGTGTATTTGTTGTTTGCATAGTGTCAACCTATCAAATTGTTATTACAGTTTCTGCAGGTGATGTAATACCTGTGAGATTCAGTGAATGACACAGAGGCGCAGTTCAATCTGTCTTTTATTCAGGAGTACACTGAACATTACTCCCTTTCTGGAAAGTTTTGAACGTTTCAGAAAGTATGACGGCATGTCTCTGCATCTTTGGCAACTTAAGATTAGAATAACACAGCTCTCAGGGGTGAAGCGCACGGCAGTATGACGAGAACTGTGTCAACTTCCTACAGTCAGAGTGCATGTTATCGTGGCCCCAAGGCAGGCAGCTGGGCTGGGCCCGACGGCGGTGACATACAGTGGCATGGGAAGAAGAGTGCAGGCGCCTGTTCTCTGCTTCCCCACAGGGCACTTTGAAATTTGGAAACTGCCATGTCAAAGACGGGGAAGTTACATTCATTAGTAGAAGTAGGATTCAGGCAAAGAAGAAGAAGTTTGTAAAGTAGGGCTGAGCGGAGGAGAGAAAATTACTTTTTATATGAACAACTTGCATGAGCGCATACACATAAAGTACATAAAGAGGGTATGCTAACATTACAGGGTGGGGGAGACTATGGAAAATGGAAGCAAAGCTTAATAATATATATTACCTTCGTTATATGTCGACTACAGTACATTCTGCTGGGATGTCCTGGCTTTGGAGTGGCTCTCATTCTCACATACTGATGTGTGTTATTTTGCTAAACGTAGCAGCTGTGTCAAGAAAATACAGTACTGATGCAGAAGCCATTTTCTGGAAATGATGGGCTTTGTGCTCTTTTTCCACATGCAACTACACTTGAAGCCTCATTGATGGAAACCATTGTATCATTTTGTGTTATTATTTATTATTATTTTCTAGAATTGTGATTTTTTTTTGTGTGATTGTTATTTTTGTGATCAATATTCGGCAAGCTACTGTAAATGATGTGTTTGTGCCAAAATCTTAAAGATACCCTGTGGAGTTTTTGACCACTAGCAGCGCTGTGGAACAATGTTTTTTTTTTTAGGAGTGGGTTCTTGTTTTGTTTGTCTCACGCACGAGCTACACATTTCTTCCGATCGACTGTAGCTGTCCTTCAAGAAATGTGAAATGAGAATACACATAAGGCACTTTAGTGAGAGAAAACTCAACATGGCTCCTTTAAAATCTAATTTGTGAAAATGATAAAAATCCATGTAATCCCTGCTCTCTCAAACAACCTGCTGCTAAATAGGTATTACGTGATGAAGTGCGTTATGGCGTGACTTATGTTACTCGGGCTTTTTTCTTTGTACTTGTGCATGCTTTCCTAGTGTGTTAGTGAAGATAATAAACCGTGTTTCTCCAAGCAGCGTGTTCTGTAAGCAAGGGGACATATCAAATGTCAGATTTATTGTGCATGATGGTTATGAAAGTGCTCTCGATAACACTACAGAGAGCAGGCAAATAATCAGCCTCAGGGACAGAAAGAAGAGAATACCTCACTGGCTATGGAGTGTGTTCAGTGTGCAGCTCATTTATTATTCTGTTTTGTTTTTTTGCTTTTTTCACTAATCCGCACATAGATTGTACCTGAACAGGCTTGTTTGTCATCTGAAGACGGACGTGAGCAAATGTCAGAAGATTTATTGATGCAATCTTGTGGTAGCTCTTTACATGTAAATGTATATATTTCAATCACCGGTACGTGACCATACGATATTTGTATTTGCAGAAATATGGCTTATATTGTACTGCCTATGTTCTTTGCCGCAATTTTCAGACAGTTTGCTAAATAAAAATAAAAATAAAAATACAGAATGTGGCGACAGCCTGTTCCTCATCTTTATTATATTTATATCAGGCTACAGAGAGCAAGTGAAGAGAGAGAGACAGACCGGAAAGATACAGAGCACAACTTAGTTGAAGAAAATTTTTTTGGTAAAACATGACTTTGTTCATATTTTTGAAAATGGCGTATACGATGACTTGACTATGTAGGTGGCTCTCAAGGCCCAAAACAATGGGTTTCTACTGAAGACACAGATCTTTAACACATATGTATACTTTAATTTTATAAAAGAAAAGTGATTTCCTAAAACAGCCGGGCACTGTAGTTAACTTAACAAACTCAATACTCAGTCATGCCATTTGCAGAATGGTGCAGCACCAATGTTCATCAAAACTGGAAAAAAAAGTATGATCAAGTGTAAATGACACTGATGTGTCTTTAATGGTTAGTAGAAGACTTTAGTTAAACTGTTATTTAAAGACAGGACATTTGTTTTTTTGTTAAACAGTATAACCCTCATCGTTTTTCTACATTGCTAAAATGTTACAGCCCGTTTCTGTGACTCACAAATTCGTCCTTAGTCATTAAACATTTTTTTTTTATGGCTTTTAAAGATTAAAAGCCTGTTATTTATAAGCCTGCGATGGCGAGGCTAATAAATACAGGTTTGAGTTTAATTGAATTAAAAAGCAGAGAAGGGGAGGAAGAGGTAGATGAAGAAAATCACCATAGAAACAGGGTATGATCTTCTGGCCAAACGCTCTCCTCTGTACAGCAGACGGACATAAAGGCCAGCATAATATAAATGAAGGATGAGGCCTCAGTCATTCATAAAGAATAGAATGTGACTGCTCATCTGTGCTTCGCATTATGCTGACAGTAATGTACTGCCATACAGAATGTGCCACATTCAGCTGGGACTGTGCCTGCTGATTGAGCTTCGGAGTAAGATATTGTATGCAGGCTTATAGCCACAACCCCCCCAAAAAATGAGTTTTCACTGTGACTTGACCTCTTAGCTTTAATGAGCTTATTATTATAGTTTGAACAATCATCGTACTGCTTCTGCTGGCAATTGGACCAACGATTAGAAATCAATTTTGAAGAAAATCTTTAAGGCTTTCACCAGCTTCCAGACCGCATAGGCGCGACTTTAAAGCTAGTTTTAAAATCTTAAAATAGGATTAAACGACATAATTATGCTGCAATTTGTGTCATTTATGTATTCAAGAATAAATGTATTCATAATAGCACTTTTTATATTTATGCAAAATTGATGTTATTAGGACATTATTGTGCTTCTAGTTTTATATGACAAAATAGAAGATTTGAAATCAGTTTTCCTCATGAACAGTAAACTGCTGTAGGCTCAGCATCCTTTATGTACATTACAACAGGGAAGAAGCAACCAACAATGAATCAACAAATTGCACTCTGTAACCGGCAAAATACCAATTTCTACACAATGTTGCTTTCCTAAAAATGACAATTGAAATAAACTTGCAGGTGATGGAGATGTACCACATATAGAAATATTCCTAATTTAAAACCTCTGCTGTAGTTTGAGCCAAACTGCAGACAATGATGACTTTGTAGAATGAGGCTGGGAGCCACATGACTCAATGCAAGTTGGAAGACATCATGAGGCTGAAAAAATGAGACATCCCCACGTGGACTTTTGTGCCTAAAATAGCAGCTGGAATTCAACCTATGGATTCAAAAATGACTCTCGTGTCAGCTGGTTTAAGCGGCAGAAACAGAGACGAGAATCACAAGCCCAAACGACAGGAATGAAGATAAAGCTTGTTGGGTTTAGAACACAGTAACTGAATCCAAAGACAAAGTAACCAACATGTCTTGTGCACAAATCAAACTTTGATATGCTGTCCTGTTCCTAAAAAAGCAGTTGTTGAACTGAGATTTTCTCTTGCACATAAATCTAAAAGTTCATTAACGCACACTGAGGCGAAAACTTTCTTCTACTCCTGGACATCTCCCCTCACAGGGTTGGAAAACCACATCACTGACTTCCCTCCGGTACATTACTCACTGAATGAGTAATATTCCCCCGCACTGCTTTTCTTTTTTTTCCTCCTCGCGCTTTAATATGTATCTCGTGCTAATATATTAAATCTGAAAAGGAGAGAAATCTCAGCAATCCATCAGCCATCCACAGTTGTACTTAAACCATAAATACATCACATTAGAGCAAGATATATAGTCCCATGTGCATCTTTTATTAATTTAGGGGAAAAAAAGGTTATCAGTGATATTGAACTGCTTCCCTTGGTGCTGCTATATTGCCATAGGTTATATTTCTAAGTAGAGATGTTTGTTGAGTCCTTCAGAGCATACTATGGGAAGCAGGAAAAGGATAAGGAAAGTACAAGGATATAAATATATATGGGCTCTGCAGCAGGGTTGATTGGACTTGAATGACAGAGGAATAACAAGGGAAAATAATAAAGAGCGATCAGGAATATAATATATGTATCTCTGGGGTGAAGTGCTCTGTGATCCTGGGCCAGATAAACAGCTTGAGAAGAGGAGGCAGAACACACTTTTGAACTGAACGTAGATGCACTGAGGATAATAAAAAAACAACAGTCATTTAAATAGACCTAAACTGAATGTTCAATCATAACAGGATGTTGGCAAAGGAAAGATAAACAAAAAGGATAATCAGATTACCATGGATTATATAGTTGGACTGCCAAACAATGCCAATATATATAATATATTTCTGAAAGAATAAATATCAGAATAAATCCTGGGTTCTGTTGACCTAATTAAGTTTTGATAGTTACATTCATCGTGCTAATTTAATTTGAGCTTCATAGACAATTCGATGACTTTCTAGGGGGGAACCTGGTCTGATCACTAGACTAGCGGCTCTCATGTCTAGAAAAATGGCCGAGCTCATTAGTGGACCAAAATCATGGCAACAAATCATAGCTTTCATTATAGCAGTAAAACTCTATAGAGACCGCGTCTGTCCCCCGACCACCTAAATCATTTAAAGACAAAGTAAACAGAAGAGCAGTTCTCTGCAACAGTGCAAATTAAGAGAATTAAAGGTACCTGTTGGACATCAGATCAGATCAGAACTCAGTATTTGTAAATAAATAGAAATCAGTATATCAATATCAATATGTTAGCCTGAATTAATCCAAATCAAATCAAATCAAATCAATCCACTCTCCCGAGTCATTTTAATCCTCATATTCCTGGTCGAGGTGATGGAGTTGGAGCCATATCTGACTCAATTCTACTCATAGATCTTAAACCTAAACTAAATTATGACTCGTTTTAAAGCCTTGTTCTTCACACCCATCCTGGAAAACCCTACAGCCAATTTTATTTGTAATAATATATCACACTCCTGGTTCATATTCATGTTCAGACTCCGAATTTTCAGAGTTTTCATCAGGTTTAGGTTAAAAAACAAACAAAGTAATGATTGTGGGTGATTTTAATATTCATGTGAACTTGTTTTATCTGTTCTGACCTTTACCTAATATCACCAAGATGCATATGTTTAAATAAAAGTGGCCTAAAAATAAGAGTTCTCTCATTACTTCTCTGCCTTCTCACCTGTCAGTTCACCTGACACAGCATGTTGGCAATCACAGCTTCATAAATCACAAACAAACAACACCTAAATGAACTGGGAATTAATTATTTACAGCTCCACAAAGGTTTCTGCAGCACACCTTGCACTGAGTCAGTAGCTCGTACAGATATAAAAAAAAACACCAGCTCACTCTTTGGAACATCTACACCGTGCTTTTCATAAAATCCCTCTAATGTGACTGAACACCTCTCTGAATATAGCATATGTATACACACACAATGCTGAGTTGTCGGTTGTTATTACCCAGATCATAACCTTTATGGGTGCACTGTATGTACCCAGCGAAGCAGAGGACAGCGACATCGGCAGAGGAAATACAATCATTGAATTATTGACTTTTACATTCACGTCGTCATTCCTCAAGCTGCTTCTTGAAAAGGCAGCTCTGTCGCAATATTTGTGTACTGTGACAGAAGACAGCTGATGGGTTTTAGCGCTCTGTATAAACCACCTCGTCAGCACTCTGACAGTCCGGGGGTTACTGACTTGGAAAGTCAGTGTTTAATAGTTGGGCCTCCTGTGACAGAGAGAAAAAACAGCTGCAGGGAAGGACTAAAGGTAATAAATTCAAAATGTCATATCTAAAATGACCTGAGTCTGGCAAATGAAGCATGAAACCAAAGATAAATGTTGGTTTTTACCAACACTGACTGTGAGAAAGACCAATACGATCACTGATATTAGAGGTGATTAGTGAAATATGGACCACACTAACTATCTATTAAATTTGTGTCCTATGGGTAAAGAGAAAATGGATTGTCATCTCAACAGATTAAAGTCACCTTCTGGGCCAACTAATCTCCAAAAGCCATTAGTGCGTCTACTTTCAGCAATATCTCTATCCGTGCTCTTCCATTAGGTTTATGTGTCATTGTATGTGAGACTTTCATCAAGAAGACATACGTGCCATTTTGTTTCCCAGAGCTATTTACTGTAAGAGCCCACGCCTTTTATCTGGCCCACGCCGAGGACATTGTTAATCTCCGAACATCTGTATGGAGCTTTTTACTTCTGACACTTCATTAGATGTAAAGGAGCATATCTCAATGCTGTAAATTGATTTATTTAGTTTTCATTATATTATTCTACCTGGGGACACGATGCAGAAATGTACTTTGAGCAAGGTAACAGACACTTTATATTGAATCTGCAACACCGGGACATGTTAAGTGATATTCTCAGGAACTCTGTGATTGATGTGGGAATTGAAAACGTACAGACGAGCTGGAGGCAATTCACTGGGCAAAATAAAGACTCTATATTGTTTATTTGGGTAATTGTAATAGCTTGAGCCTTGTTTTTCACTCGAACAGATGAACAGACAGAACAGATGCTGTGATCAATCCAGCTGTCTATTCAGGTCGCACAGGTCTCTACAGTCTTTTGGTTCTGAACGCTGCCAAAGTTGACAGTATAAAATATGGGTGTCAGATCCATGACGTCACCTGTAGGGTTCTGAAAGGATGTAAAGCTCAAAGTCCGCCACCCATCTTGGCAGCAATCTAAAAATAGGCAAATCAAAGTCCGCCACCCATCTTGGCAGCAATCTAAAAATAGGCAAAAACATGAAGATCGTTGGTGGAGCTGAGATGGGCTAGAAGACACCTTGTTACTTAAAAGGGTCACCTATAGCCAGCTGGTAATTATGCATAACTTTAAGCCTTATAATGTGAACAGGTGAGTTGTATATAAATTCACCCTCAGTACAGTTGTCATGAACGGGGAAATTAGCTACAGAGACCAAAACTGTTTTTTGTACCAGGCTGTAAACATGTTTGTCACACTGCGGTGAGGTCAAGTTGGGTTTTTGTTCTGTCTCGTCATTTCCTGTTTTATTTTGATATTTACCTGCCCTCTCGTCTCAGGTTACTTGCCCTTCCTCATGTGTCCCCGCCCTGCTTGTTTCCACCTGTTCCCCATTACCCTGTGTTTATATCGTCTGCGTCTCCCTTTGTCCTGTGCCAAAGTGTTTCGTCCTACGATTGGTCACCTAAGCCTTCTTTCTTGCCTTAGCCTTGTTGCGTGAGTGTTCCTTTGTTTTTTGCCTCGATTGAGTGATTTTTTTTGTTTTGTTGTAAATTTCTTAGTATAGCCATTTGTTTCTTAGTGCTTAGTATAGTTGTTTTTTTCAGCCTCCCAGGAGAGATTTTCAGTTAATGTTTTGCAGCCTTTTGATTTTCCTTGTTGGAGTGATTTTGATAATTTTTATAAAGCAGTTTAGAGTTTTTCCTCCTTTTGGAGTGATTTTTGTTTTCCATAGTTTAGGCCTGTTTTCATAGCCTCACTCTGTCGAGGGTTTTTGTTAATTCAATAAATAAGAGTCCTGTTTTGAGCCCGGCCTGACAGTTTATTTCTGCTGTGAAGTTGTGACATTTGAACATGGGGACTTATGGAGACTGACTCACTTCTGGAGCCAGCCTCAAGTGGACGTTTGAGGAACTGCATGCAAAGTTGTTCATAAAGGGCAGGTATAATGTAATTTAGCATGTTAAGCATGCAAACAGTTGCCCAATAACACTAGAAACAAAATAAAGCTGAGGCTAGTTTGCAGGTGTTTGGGCTTTGTCCAAAGTCTGGACCAGATTTCATAGCTATCTAACAGTGGTTGAGATTTCTCACTGTAAATGTCAACCTTGTAGTGATCAGTATGATTAATCCTCTGGGAATGTCAACATATCAAAGCCAATACCAAAGTTATTGACTGACTGACACCTAGTATGGCTACAAGTAAAGGTCAGTGCAATAACATCTACTGCAAAGAAAGATAAATAATAGTTATTTCTTTTGCAGGTCTACGTTCAAGAATACCCATTCTGTTGCTCCATAAATCCTTCCTTTACTAGGTTCTTGCTCTACAGTATATAGATAAGGCTCTTTCCGTCAAGGCTAGTTCTGAATTCTGTTTGGGTAAATGGTTTTGTAATATTACATATTTGGATATTTTACAATTACATTCCCATTCTTCCTTGCGAAACATTCTCCAAACCATCGGCAAACATCGGTTTTTATGTCCTGCCTCTCAGGCAAACCGCTGGGTTCCATTCATTTTTACTGTGCTACAAAAATCTGCTCATGTACTTGCCAGCAGCCAACCCTCATGGTGGTACACTCAAGGTTACTCTGATCTCCAGAGTCGTGAGTCGGCTGTCAGGAAACGTTGCAATAATGAGCTCTGTTGTCAAAGTTTCACCCATGAAACCTCAGATGTCAATCAAGTCTACAGGGTGGCGAATAAACCACTAAAACACTGTGATATTGTTTTAATATAAGGTTAGACTGCCTTCATCTATGAAGTTTGCGGAGGGGGAAAAAGGCAGAACAAACCAGAGTCAAGTCAATTTATAGCCCAGCATCATAAAACATATTTTCTCAAGGAGCTTTACAATCTGTACAGCACACAATGCCCTCTGTCCTTAGACTATTCAGCTAAAGGAAAACCTTAGAAAAGAAGACTCTTTAAGAGACAGAAGGTGCTTCATTTCTAAATCTGAAGAGCAAAAAAGTAAAGACGGATATCCATGGACTTGTAGATAATAGATAAATCAATACCATTGTGTAGGTTTTTATTACTTTTTGGTGTCAACAATAGTGTCACGTTATTATTTTCCTACTTTCTTCCACTGAGATCTTAAAGTGTCCATAGCTGAGGTCTTAAGTAGTCTTGTTTTAGCAGAATCAAAGGCCGCTGTTAGCGAGAGCACATTGAAAATGTGTGTTTCGCTCAGGTGTCAAAAGCTTGAGGGGGAGGCGAACGTGTGAGAGGAGAAACTGGCACTTCACATCATGGTGTCATGTATGTTTTTTGATATTTTTTTACATGTGAAACACGCTGAGCTTCTCGAGGAAAGCTCCAGTAAGAATGCTTGATTCCACTTGACCTGCGCTTACACCTAGTCTTTCTTGTAAGACAATTGCAGTGCATATACTTAGTGCATATACAGTGCATATTTTAACCACAAAAACTAAACTCAAGCTCGCTATCTACTTGTATTTGTACACAGTTAAAAAAAATGTAAATTAATAGAAAATAAGTCTGAATTTTAGTTTTTTTTCAACAAAACTTCTCTGTAAATGAACAACCAAACTGTTATTGTTAATGTTAAGCCAGTAATGACAACTATTTATCATTTTTGTACAGAAAAAATACTATATGATTCAGACAGTATTTATGCTTTTATAAATTACATAGACATTTCTGATGATTATCTGTAATTAACCATTACATAAATGTTTTTCTCATATGACTGCTTTATTGAAGAAATTATTGATTGTAATACTTACGGGAAAAACTGTAAAATTACAGCGTTTCTCTGTAAAAACCTGGACTGGAAATTGAATTATGATATTTCACTTCATTTTAGAGTTTTTGTTTGGCAGCTGCCAGTCCATTTTTTAAGGATTTCATATATATATATATATATATATCTATATATATATATATATATCTTTTTACAGTGAGGCCACAGGCCTATATGATAAATTCATCCCTATCTAGAAATGACATGAATTAATGCAGAGCTTGCATGACACTGAATTTCAATGCGAGCACAGGATCTAACACGAGCCCTCACCCTGCCCATACTGTACATGTTGTTTGTGCATACTAATGTTGGACTGCAGTGTACACGTTTGTTCTGACGGAGAAACTTTTTTCCATTACCTAAATTAACCGTTTGAAGCTGGACTGAGTGATATTTGTGATATTAACACTGCCTCAAATAACTCTCTGAATGTGAAAGGCTTGCATAAACTGAGAATCCCGCAGAGAATCAGTTCAGGCTGAAGCTCGCAGTTGCTTTCAGCTTTTTTTCCCCAACCCATATGGTAAAGTCCCAAAGGAACTCTCTCTGTCTCTCTCACTAATAAAAAAAAAACTGTGCAAGGCTGGTTTCTAGCATGTAAAAGGCGATGATTGTATGTAACCTTTATGGTGTGAATTAAAGTTGACAGGTACCCTGTGAAGTGAGCTGAACGTCTAGCAGGTAAAAGAAATCCAAGTGTTTTTCTCAAGAGTGTTCTGTCCAAACCAGGCCTAAAAGGCTGTGAATGCAATGCCACTGTTGTGTGGATTATTAGAATTACATCACTTGTGATCAAAAAGTAGCCAGCGACAGTCGACAACTTTACTTTACCACAGCCAGACACTCTTAAGTGCAACAACACAAGACATAGCAGCCCAGCTTGGAAACAGCAGTTCCTGTTTCCTTCACTGTTCATCCTGAATCTCAGTAAATCACAGAGCTTATGCCCAGTGGAGTACATCACAGGGATGGAAGGAAACATTTGCATTTAGTTGGTGGTGTGTGACTCAGGGCCGTAAAGGAATATGTACATCTCACAGGTGATTGTACCCGAAGCACAAAATGACATGGTGCAAGAACAGATGTACACGGTGCAGAGTGGGAATCAAGCAAGAAAACTATGACATAACTATATCTCCCCAAAATGACTTTAAAGGTGTTTACCTCATAACTCAGCCACTGGTTAAACCAATGACTTTAGCAATAATGATGCACCAGTAATCACTTAATGATCAGAACTGTTACCTGATCCTTTTTGACCTAGTATCATTACTCATTGCATCTATATATCTATATATATATAGTTATATTCACTTATTATTTAGAAAACAAGCTTATATAGAGGCAAACCTGGGCAGGAAATATAATTTCCTGCAGCTACAACATAAATTACTTGCTCATGAGCCAGTTACAGCATGTGGATTGCTGAAGACGTCCACGTTTCTCACATCACTGACGGCGCGTCACTTATGTTATGATTGGTAGCCGATATATATAAGTGACTGCAAAGGGTGGGTAGATGGGTGGGCACAGACTGGCTGTGACATTGACACAGATGGGCAACTGTGACACATGACGTCAAAGGCAATTGTGATGGAGGATTTTGATTGAGGCATATGATATCAAAAATGTAAACATCAGTTCCCACTTGGGAGTGTGAGCCCACGTGGCACGGGTTCTAGCAGCATGTGCAATTTGCAGAGGATAGAAATGTGTTTCATCATCTTGCACCCACTACGGGATCTGTTGTAAAAGAAACTGTTCCTGATTTTGCAACAACAATGTTCTAGCTGGAAACACTTAACAGATAGCGTGCAGAGTTGTGGTGGCGAATAAGAAAAAATGCAAATTAGGTAATGCATCTTGTATTTCCTGGCAGATATTCTTTGATGATTTTTTTTTTTTTCTTTTTCAGCGTGACCATTCGTCTGCAAATGCCGTGCAAAGCATTTAAACATTCCTTTCAATTACTGCTTTGAATTTAGGGAGAACAAAGTAAAGAAACGCTCGCATAAACAAGAGCTGACTCGGAGAAAAACACTCATTACATAGAAATAAAGAGAAAATCATGCAGTTCTCTTGCACCACCTATTGGCACGTTGTCAAAAATACATTTCACAGACAGTATTTACACCATGCAGGGCTGGAGGTTAATGTTAAAGGAGGTTCAATTGCTGTAATTACTGAATAATTGCTACATTTAAATGTAAAGCCTTCTGACACACATCATTTTTTAAAATCTTTTAATCTGCTTTCCTTCTCCGGGCTGATTTCTCACTACATCACTACTACGACTACTGTTAATAACAATAATAACGACCAACCAGTGGGACTTTTTGGTAAAATTTATTCCGGAAGTGTTTAAGTGATACATGTTTCCAGGGATTGTCTTAACAATGATGTCTTCCACACACACACCCCTCCCCAACAATCAGGAGAGTAAATGAAAAGATTTTTTTTCCACACAAACTGTACAATATGTGAATATACTGGGGATACAAATGTTCAACTAGAGTACCCTTGATTAGACCAAAACCTATTCCATCAAGTAAAGTGTCTTTGTCTTCAAACTTCCACTGTATGTGTGTGTGTGTGTTCTTTTTTTATTATCAAAGATGTATCATCTCTAAAAATCACATTCAGAGATTTTTAAACAAACTTAACAGTGTCCGTTGATCTCGTTTTTTTTTTCTTTAAAAAGACCTTCTCCCCCCCCGTGTGCTTCTCTAGCCCTGAACACATCAACGTCGTCACCAGCGGGTGTTTGCTCCCGGAGGAGCCAGCTTCAGGAGAAGATATATACGGTACATATCATGCTCCAAGACATATGAAGGCGTTTCATACAATCAAATATATGGGATTTTAAAAACAGTCAGTGGAACTGGTGTTTTACAGAATATTTTTTTTTGTTTTGCAGAAGCAATCACAGGGACTAAGGCAGATAAAATGAAAAATTGTTGTAAAAGACTAGCTCAATTAAAAAGAACAGCACTATGTGCAGCAAGACGTGTTCGAATGGCCTGTGTTGTGTGAAAGAAGGAGGAGAAAAGAAGAAGAAGAAGAAGCATTGATTCAGAAGTACCGTGTCTCCTTTTGAGTGCTCTATCCTGTTTTATTTTCAAATACCTTTCGGTTGCTTAGAAAATGAAGAAACTAATGAAAAGGGACGTGGCAGAGAATAGACATGAACCAGAATACAAAAGAACGGAGGGCCCCTTCAGTTCAACCTTCATCTTTTGTGGTGTTATCCTCTAGATCCTCATCACTGTCTAAATCACTGTGGAGCCTCTTTGCCATGGCGTTTCTGCTTCTCTCCACCTTATTCTCCTTCTTTAGCTGGACTGGTAATGGTTTCACTGGAAGGGGATAAGTGTCAGACAAGTCGTTATTAAAAATAGAAAGATCAATGTTTTTTTTTTTTCATTAATCCTTCCTGATTGACTGTGTTTTAACACTTACCTGCCGATGGAACAAATTGGTCTTCAGCTCCGCCGCCATTATCGCTGTGACCGGCACTAACTGCCTCTTTCTGTTCCTCGTCTGTGACGATTCTCTGTCTCGCGCTCTCGAAAACAGACTTAATGACAATTGAATCCTCATAGATCTGCAGTCGTGAACAGACACATGCCACAGACAAATGCAGAGACGTACGCACAAACACACACACAAACACAAAAACACACACAGATAAACAGAGCATGGGGTTGTCCTTCACCACATCAAGGTCCGAGCTCATTTACGACTACAATAACAGAATGGAAGGCTGTGAAAACAAAACTAAACAAAAAAAACTATTTTGTTGCTTTCCAAATGAAAGAAATCCTTAGGGCTTCACCTGAGATCCCTCCAGGTTATATGTCTGTGCATTGTGACACAGGAGGAAAATATCCTTTTCCAAATCCCCCACACTTCTGTACTTGTGATTGCGCACGCGTTCCTGTAAAAGCAGAGGGTCAGCATCAAAACCTCGAAAAACCAAATCGGCTGTCAATAAAGTAGTTGATAAGAAATCCAAGAGGGAGTATTCTTACGAGGAAAAACTCAGAAATACAAACACAGAGTGTTCCATCTTTAGTTTAACAGTTTTGACTGACTTAATGAGTTAAATGAGGAAATCAGTCCCACCATCATAAATTAAACACATGATTTATCTTGTTTGTATAATACATACAAACGCTGAGGTTATGAATTTCAAAAGAGCCTGATGCAGTGACTATAGTCTAGACTGGTTGCCTGGAAACCTCATGGTGCCCAGAGATGGCTTTTGCATTTGTACCGCTGATCTCAGCGAGCCACTCGAGCTACGCAATTAATGTACAGACATGAAAGTGAAAGTCAATTTTCTTACGTAACTCAATCAAGTCAAGTCTCAAGTTGCATTGGAAAGCTATAATCTGACATGTTCAGTCCCAGATCCGGACAGTAGGTGCCACTTTGGGCTGATGAGTACATGGTGCTTTAATTGCTACTTATACTGTGTATATATTGTTTAAAATAGGATATTCTGTAGGGTATATTGTTGTCGTTTGGGAGCTGCGATAACAAAAACAATTTCCCTACGAGGATTAATAAAGTACTTCTGATTCTGATGGTGGACGTAATGATCATTTACATAGAGAGGGAAAGAGAAACTTAAGAGAGAAAGCATTGAGAGACCGATCATATAGAAGAACGCCATACTTTGGTTGATTGCTCGTGTGTGTTATATCAGGATAAAGGCGAGTGTGTGTGTGTGTGTGTGTGATTTAAGATCACCCGTGAGTCCAATCTGGACCGATTCAAATGTTTTTAAAACTTCACGGAACCCGATTTTCGGCAACACTTCGAAGAGGAAACTGCCTCGCTGTTACGTGGGCATACATTTTTCACTAGTGTTCGGGGCTGAACATCAGAGATGATTTGATCAATTTTTTATCTTAAAAAACTCTTTGATGTGCCAGCGAATCCCCAACCTTACACCTCACATTTTATCTGCAGCTAACAAGCTCGTTAAATGAAGCCTTGACTGTGTTTGTGGCTTGGGTTTTTTTGGTTGATTAGACAGGATGTTTTATATAAGTTGGGTCTTATTTTGTGGCGAATACCTGGCAAGGAGCTACAGTGATGCATGTTCCACTCAACTTGACACCTTGGTATGGCATGTCAATGTGTTGGCGAGTTAAGCTGTTGTCAATTGATATTTTTTGTTTGAGCGTCATATATTATTTTGACCCGTTCTGTCAAGAAATGAGGATGTAGTTTGCTCTGATGGATGGTAGTTTGCTCCGCCGCTCTCGTCATCCTCAACAAGTGTGATGGATTTCTATAAAATTCGGCACACACATCTGCGCCTGCCACAAAAGCTTCATTTGCTACAGTCAGATGCTGAAAGGACTACTCTTTTTGAATGATGTTTCACACTGCCTTTCTTACTTTACTAAGCCCTTTTTTACAAATAGGTGTTATTTTGTGTGAAGGATTCGCAAAGAAAGACAAAAACAGTTCTATACACGGAGAGCAAAATAGGAGATAGAAGATAAGTCTGAGCAACAGTTAGATAAAAATAAAATCAGCAGTCATTGTTAAAAGAAATCATCAGAATCTGTGCAAATATAAACAGGAACACATTCCTGCTTCGAGTGCACGATAGTGTCGACAAGCTGGAGGTAACAGGCTTGTTTCTACAGCAAAACTATTCTTAAAACTTCAAAATAGATACAGCAGTGCTGGAATTAGAACACTGAATATCAGGTGACGTAACTCACGAATCACTGATTAAACCGAATTCATTTATGCATATGATAGACTAAAGCAGTCGCCTAAAAAAACAAACATTTAAAGCAAAAAAATCAACACAACTACAACGATAAAGTCCCCGCAACTCTGCGTGCACATCGACTAATTGAAGATTTATTTGTATAATTTGTCTTCGTTTGGGATCAAAAGTATTTTGAATGTAAATGATACATTTAGTCTTTGAATCATGCTGTTTTGATCTATATTAAAACAGATATTTATTGAAGAAAAGGAGAAAAATCCAAACTCTCAAAGGATTTTTGTTGTTCATATTTAAACGGTGAAGATACTCAACAGATGCGGATAACTAAAGGGGGAAATGAAAAGAAATAATGTGTTTTATATAAAGATAAATCAACATTTCTGTGTTAACTATAGAACATTTGAGATGTATGTTATCTTTTTGGCAGCACACCATATCTATAAGCATTAATTACATAATTTCGCTTCCAGTATTTACCCAGAAAAGTGTTTTACCATTCAATACAGACGTGTCTTTTAATGTATGATGTATCTTCTGAAGTTTCATCTCCCTCTGTTTGAGTTATCTTTCAGCAGGTAAGATAACAAAGATATGTGTACATGAGTGTTGAGGGTTTTCAGTGACACGTACCCTGATCCTTCTGAAGTCCACGGGCTTTCGGATCAGCTCGTAGTACTCAGGCACCTCCTTCTTAGAGGGAAGCTGCACAAAGCCTTTACTGATCTGTCGACCCAACCTGGAAGCACAGTGCCACAGCTCACGTAATCTCATTTGATCCAGAAACCGTTTGATCAACACGTCAGTATACGGTTGACATTCACAGAAGTCCCTGAATGGCCTCGGGAGGCGATGTGATGTCTGTTACACTGAGATCTTCGTCTTGTGGAAAACAAATTCCTAAGCTGTTTTTCCAAAGATTATGAATGATTCCATCACTTCATTATCTGCAGTTTAGCACAGTCACCAGGAAATATCTACTTATCTCAGTCTTAACTTGATTCATTCATTTCAAAGTTGGACATCCGGGGCAAAACAAAATTCATCAATGAAGGCAATGAGGCGCAGGAAGGGCTGAAGGAGGTGGAGGGAGACTTCTCTCCTGTTGTAGCGTCTACAAGAAGTCAGTTCATTTGAATGTGTTTGTCACAATGCACACCTTCACATCTGATTATAGATGTGTAAATCATCAGAAATAAGACTAAATTCCAAGGCAGCTCCTAGTGTGTGACGGCACACACTGATCTAAGTAGCCTGGACTCACTCATGACCTCACTTCATCCAACTGATAAATCTACAATCTATAATTCGTTTAACAATTATAATTATGTCCATAATATAAAGGGGAAGAGAGGAAGGGCTGAGGTCGTGAAGATGGAGAGGGTACACAGCGATAGATTTCTGATCGATGGTTCATTGCCAGCGTCAGCCATGTGGAATAACGAGCGTTGATAATCAATTAGCACCCATGGCGGGAAGTAGTGCAACAGCGGTTTGCTTTTGTATGATCTGATGTTGGCTGATGCGTTCAAATAACTTGTTCCAGTCTATGTATGACTTTGATATGAAACCAGGATAGGAGACGAGGAGAGTGACTGACAGGTGAGAAACCAGATGAGCAGCTGGAGAGGTGAAGAGGTGACGAGACCGACGAATAAGACAGTCGGTTCAAAAGGAGACCTTAGAAGCCATGAGGCCAGCATGTGTCTGCGTCAACATCGCCATGGCTCTTATTTTTTTGTTTTACGCGTGCAGCTGAAACTAAAAATCATAACGAAGCTGAATGAGAACTATTATGATTTCATCTTTAAGAGCCAGCCTGCACTCCTGACTGCAGCTTTCATATTACTTTGAAATAACTTTAAAATGGTGCAGTTATCAGTACAGACACTGCTATATATTCCACCACACAAAACGCTACATGCAAGATATTCTCTTTAGAAGTATTGGATATTTAAATGTAAGTTTATTGGGATTAAGGGTTTAAATGATAAATGCGTATTCTGGGCTAATAAATAAATGAATTCATGCTCATGAAGGACTACTTTGATGTCTTTACATCATGAGAATCGTCATGTTGTGATTCTGTGTGACAATCACTAACAAGCAGAGTTGTTTCTTCCCCTCAGTTCATGGCCTACGATTAACATGTGTCATGACACAGTGGCACAAAGAATCGAGCGCCCTCACCCGTCCTTGTAGTTGATGACCATGTCTACCAGCGTGCTCAGCGTTCTGGTGAGCTCAGGTGGATTCGGAGGCAGTTTCTCAGCCGGTGGGCGCCCTCGCTTCCTCTTGACCTTTTCGCCGGTTTCCTGCCCGGCCTGCAGTTCTTTCTCACCATGTTGATCGCTTTTACGTTTCTTCAGACCGATGTCCTCTTCCATCTCCTCCAGGGACCCGTTCTCTCCTTTCTCAGGCTGCGGGAAGAGGAAGAGCCATGAGCATGAGACAAACTCATATTTATGAGAGGCACGTTATAACAGGACATGTGTACTGTATGTATTATACACACAAAGCCTGTCATACCTCAGCACTATATGGACAATAACAAACCGTGGTGGATTTCAATTCAAAATTCTTCCTTTTGCATTCATTTCAAATCTTCCTCTGACTTTGTGACGTGCTTCACGCATTCATTCGCCACAAAGATAGAAACCTGAAGGTACAGAGTCTAAAACAAGACAATCACAGTCTCTGGCTAATTGCCGGCCAGAGCTGAAGCATACAGAATAACAGAGTATGGTTTTTGTATTCAAATGAAAGAGGCTTTATTTATTTAAAACAATAGCGAAATCGAAATTTGCATGGACCGCCGTGCCGTCCCTGCAAATTTAGGGCAGATTGTTTTATCTGGAGGCTTTGATGTCAGATGATTATCGAGGGGAGGCATCTTTTTTTTTGAAACGCGCAAAGAACGGGGATACGTTTGATGAAGAAGAAGCCATAGCTCTCTTAGCACAACAAATATGAATCCATATTTCCCTGCTAACATGCATACACACACAAACACAAAAAAATAAAAAACGAGATGGATGCTGCTCAGTGAGGATGCACGCCGCATCCTGAGTTATGCTCAACCATCGCTCCCCCCCCTTTCAGATATCTGCTGCAACCACTGTATTTTCCACAAAGGCAATTAGAGGCCAGAAACATGAGTATGCATGCAAGAGCAGCTCCGACAGCAGCAGCAGCAGCAGCAGCAGCAGCAGGAGGAGGAGGAGGAGGAGGAGGAGGAGGAGGAGGAGAAGCAGGAGCAGCCCCGGCTGGAGAGAAAAGGCGCTCTGTCCAATCCCAACAGAATTATTGATGCATCTTATCATACAGGTTCATACAGTACACACACACACACACAAGCATTCAGATCATACAGCCTAATACAGCACGCGCTTGTGAAGATGTTTCTCAAGGACAGAAATGAAAGCATGCTGACATATTGTATTTTGCACACACACACACACACACACACACTGGTCAGAGGCAGAGGAGGAAAATCATGCAGGATTACTGAGGAAAAAACAATTCACAAGCTTCATCGGAGTCAGAAAAACACCCCTCTGAAGAGAGACACACACACACACACACACGAAACGAATGCCCTGCACTTCCGAAAACCACAAAAAGACACGGAGGATAATTGAGCTGGAGGACACAACAACACCAGAGAGGTAACAATAGAAATCCTGCTCATCATCTCATCGCTCTGGCTCAAACGTAAGGCTTTGAAAAGCCCCGCTACTCTCCCTCTCTCCCCCTCTTTCTCCCTCTCTCTCTCTTTCTCTTTCTCTCTCTAAGGGGGGCTGCAGTTCCGTTCCAGGCGGAATACTGGAGGGATAGAGGGGGTAATCCTCAAAGATGTATAACGCAGCCTGAGAGCCGCCTGCCTGCCCGCCTGCCTGCCTCACTGTGCATGTGTGAGAGGAAAGGGTGTCAGTGTATGTGTGTGTGTGTGTGTGTGTGCATGTGATGCTCCATGCCTGTGCTATCTCCTAACAAGCCTGCCTCTTCCCTGACTAATCTGGCAACGATTCCCTCTCATCTGTTACAGCACACACACACACACACACACACACACACACACACACACACTCCTTCCCTCCCCCCCTTCTTCCCTTCCTTCCTTGCTTGCTCTCACGCACACACACACACATAAACTCAGAGAGCCTGGCGCGCACACACACACACACACACACACACACACACACACACAGAGAGAGACACACACATTTCATCCATCTCTTCCCATGCGATGTAGCCTGGCTGAATCCCTGAAAGCCTGAGAAGAAGAAAAAAGAAAAGGCATGGATGTGGATATTTACCTGGCCGCAGTCTGCAGGCTGGCTTTCAGGATCGGCTGCAGCTGTGGGGGAGAGAATTAGCAAGCCAGCATAGCGGCGAGCTGCTAGTCTCTTCATCAGCTGATCACTCAGAAAGCAGAGCCCAGAAGGGGGGCAGAATAAAAGCGCTATGTTTTCATATACAAATCAATGGGCTGGGGGAAAATAGAAATGCCATACCCATCTCCTGTCTGCAGCTCTCCGAAGTCTTTTTCCTGACTCTGGAAGGCCCCGAGCTTGTCTCCCTCTGCATGTTTTTAATATCGACTGCTGCCAGACGCTTTTTTTCCCCCCTCTTCCCATCCTGCTGTTAAAGTTATCGGCTCCATTTTTTTTTTTTTTAAAGAAAACATGTTTTCATTGTATTTCAGAAAGGACATTTCATATATATGTGTGTGTATATATATATAAACTAATGCAGGGAGTCCTGCCTGTCTGCAGCCATATATATATATATATGTGAGCATGTTTGTGCAAACGCGTGGAATATCAATCACCACGTTTAAGGGAGGGAGGGAGGGTCACGTCCCATTTAGTATAGAAAATATGGAAATTAGCAACCTCCTCCCCAAATAAGAAGCCAGACGCGTCATCAGTTCAAGTTTTTTTAGTTTCCCTTTAATATATATCTATGTATATATATATATATTAATATAATAAAAAACCCGCACTGGATGATCATAATAAACTCCTCCCGCTCCATGTTGTTGGTGCACACGCAACAGCCACAGGAAGTTTCCTAACACACACACACACACACACGCGTGCGCGCTCGGACGCACGGTGATCACTCGTGTCCTCACGCGTAAAACGCAGCCAGACACAAACCACAGCAGGTTTATCGGTGTGTCGTTGGTCAAAACGCAGACACGCTGGCGGATGGCAACGTCTCTCTCTCTGCTTGTGTGTGTGTGTGTGTGTGTGTGCGTGTGTGTGTGTGTGTGTGTGTGCGCCAGGCGCGCATTGTGTCTGGCGCATGGTCCTAATTGCCGACATGTACGCTGATGGCTAAAGACTCATAAATAACGTCTGCTCGTTTTATTTGAACCAAACAGGCGTGAGTGTGTGTTTGTGTGTTTGTGTGTGTGTGTGTGTGTGTGCACAGATGTGACAGGAATGTGCGCATTTGGATGCAAACTAGATATTTTGGTGATTATCTCAGATTGTCTCAAATCAGACCTGATCATACCCTCAGTAGTACAATTTCCCAGCAACATTTATCCTGAGTGCTTTATTCTAATTTGCTGATAGATGTTCCTTATCCTACCCTAAATAGAAAAAAAAAGTTTCATCTTGTTATACCACCACCACCCTCAACATTTCGTCTTTGCTTTTTGTGAGTGCAGCCCCCAGAATTCCAGCAGGGTGATTAATGTATTAATATCAGATTACACTTCATTCCTATGCCAAGAAAACACTGAGCTGTAACAATTGCAATAATAACATTGGACTTTTGTCTAGTTCGAGCCAATATTCAGGCACATCTGGTTTCTGTGAAACAATTCGGGCTGGTTTTTTTTTGTTTTTTTGTTTTTTTCCTCCCTCTTTTCTGACAACATGTGCTTAAGTCTGCTGGAAAACAGCACACAATGTCAGGACTCACAACACAGGAAATGGCGGATAGGCTAAGCAAGAAAAACAGGATGGGAAATAAAGGATCCTGCCGCATGTTCTTCAAATAAGGTCAAACTCATAATGACAGAGTGCTGCCCTCTTTTGTATAACGGAGAGACTTGTGTGGCTGGGACTGGAATTCAGTGGAAAGAGGGAGAAATCATGATGCACATGAATTGGGTGCTTTCATCCCATGTACTTAAATCGATATTCTAGCAGACGGTCAAGGCCATTTGTCAGACTTAAGTTTTTTGGGCTTTTTTTGTGGCCACACTGCAAACGGTCTTTATGCCAAAAATAAAACGCTTAAGCAAAAAGTTGAAATATGACTCAATTAAACATACATTGCATAACTTTTTAATGATAAATTTGATGCTACACTGACATTTAATCAGGTGAATGGTGTCTCCGTTACCTGGACATCCGTTATCACACTAAATAACTGAGTTTCAGGTGCGAGAAGTTTGTAGTGGTGATAGTTTCGTGTTGACAGTGAGCTGCTGTTAGGCAATGTTAACTCAGTTTGTTAGCCAGGCTGGGCCGGGGGGAGTGTTAGTGTTTGTACCACGGGCGCTTTGGACCACTTGGAAGAGGGGGCCAGGGGTGCAGGGGGAGTCAGTGTCGTGCCAGAACCAGAGCTGGGCAAGCAGGCGATGTAACGGGACTGACTTTTCTTGGTTGGTGAGAGCTTTGTGAAATAAAAGGCTGAAAGACAGACGCCGAGCTGGGCTGACTGCTGCCGGACTATTAAGTAATATTAGCCGGCTGCTATGACTTCTGTTGTACTAGCTTTTGATATATTCATAACAAATACACATGTAGAGTTGCACTGAAACTAAATAACAAAAACACCAATTTCTACACAACGTTGCTTCGAAAGCTCCTGAAATCTTTGTTTCAAATCTGAGGTATTTTCTTTGTAACATTAATATTCAGGACTCAATAATCAAAGTTCAAGACTGCAGGGAAGAAATCCATGGTTATTATTTATGAAGAAATAACTCCACAACTATCTAACAAGCTGAATCCTGACTGTGAGAGAGCCCCACCCACTGACAGGACACAGAAACACAGAAATCTCTCATGTGAAATGAAGCAGAACTGTTCCCGTCTCTGCCAAAGAAATATTGTGCTAATGTAAGACAACAACAATGCTGCAAGAAAAAGAAAAAAAGTTTTCAAGGCTTTTAAGTGAGTCTGGCAGGACATCTTATGCTGACCACTCGCTACAGTTGAACGAGTTCATTCTGAAGCTTCTTCTATACGTTGCCAAAACTCCCGCTAATAATAAACCTCTCTCACAACTTTCCAGAACGCCAGAACTTCATTTACCACCCTGAACCAAGACCAAGCAAATAATCCAAAAAAACTAAGAACATTTTAATATCGACACGACTTCATCAGCATCTTGTTCGATGACAAGACGTACAGTGTAATGGATTCTGATATTCATATTTAACTTGCTGCACATGTTGAGATGTTTAACAGCGGGGTTACAGTCCGCTGGAAGAGAAAATAAAAGTGAAAACTTACTGCTTGGGCTCTATGATGTGGCATATGATTAAAAACATTTAGCTTTCCCTCCGGTCACCATGATACAAATGTTTTTACTCGACTACTCTGTTTCTTATTGTGATTGAAAATGACTTTAGGTCGTCCCTTTTTGTGCTGAAAAGTAATGTTTGTTTTTATTTATCCATTGTTGATGGTTTCGTATTTACAAAAGGAAGAAAAAAAAAAGTTCTGGTGAGCATCACAAATAGAAATCCTCTTTCCTTGACTGACAGCAGCTGGCAGATTGCAAGTTTGCTGCATATAACGCTTAATGTGCTGCATCTGACAAGCTAATTAGCCATCTAGTCTGAGAACCGATGTCAGCGGTGCACTTCCATTCACACAGACAGAACTAATGGCAACATTACATAATGTTCCCAGCATAAAATGACAGATTTTAAATCACGCCGTGTGACTTTTATGTACCTTTGAGCTCTGGGTATGGTGAGCCTAGAGCACAAGGTGACTTTAGACTGGTACCACAGACGTTTTGGATCATCGGGAAGACAAGGATTTTCATGCCCAGGGGCGGGGAAGGGTGGAGTGAGGGGCGATAATGCTGCAATGGGCACCAGAAGAACCAGAGCTGTCCAAGCAGGCGTTGTAGCCTCAGCAGGCAGCGAGAAAGCGACTGAAGAAGATGCCAGAGGTCACCAGACAAGAGTAAATCTGGGACTTTTTAGTTGTTGGCAAGAGCTTTGTGAAGTAAATACCAGTTTCTACAGTGTGATTTAACACGAGGATGTCTTGTATCTTAAAGCACCACTTGCAAGCTTGAAATAAATGAAAATAAATATATTATTCTAACATCTATTCATACTGTATAGGGAACAAGGTGTAGTGAAGTTGCTACTCAAAGAGTATGAGAAGTTACCCCAGTGAAATAAAGATATCATTCCAGCATTATGTTCCCAAGAACCACTTGCTCAAAACCGCTGACTGTCACCATGGCAACTGCAAATTGTAATGGTGGACCTTGTATATCATTGTATTTTATTGCCGTTGCCGGGAAATGACTCAGAGTGCTCTCAGTCACACATGCACAAGCTCCCGCGCGCGTGACAAGCTGCGAGGAATGACAGCATAATTCTCTACATCAAACCCCTCGTCTATTCACGGACGCTTTCCATTTTCTACATCCGAGCACCTCTTCTGCGACCTTTGCGAAAAGACAGAATGTAAATCGACCGGGGTAGACGCAGAAAATAAAAGCACACAGACAACCAGCCGTCCACGTCTTGTCCCTGCATGTTTCACTAATGTCGAAAATATCTTTATGGTTAATTGGTTATTTTAAGTTTTTTTTTGAAAAGTGCTTCAAAATAAAGAGAGGCATTTAACATTTCACTCAAGAATGGTCTCATTTTATGACTTCTTATGATTCATAACTGATCAAATATTCATTGTCCATCAGTGTTCTTATGTAAAATTAAACAATTAGAGTCTCTAAGTTGCAGGGCTGATTCAAAATTTACTTATTGCCCAACATCACCCCACAATCGCTCTTCTTGAGCTCCGTCCAAGGGAATATTCATTAAAACAGCCTTATCTGTACGAGGGCTCAGGTTATTCTGAATGTTAATAAAAGATTCATAGTTTATTCAAAGCTAAAAAAAAAATCCAGCTTTAATTTGCAGCAGTGCAAGCATGGAAGGAGCCAAGTACAAACTTTGATCAGTAATCCCGGCTGTGATTTACACGGTCAGGTCACAGAGCCAAACTAACGATGAGCCAGTTGTTTATATCTGTCTCCTGAAAAGATGTGAAAAATTTAAAGCATCACGCTGCCCTCGCCTTGAGAAACAGTCAATGAAAAACAAAATAAGGCCGAGCAGGAAGGACGTGAGGGAAGATATCTGGTGAGGAGGAAGGAGGAAACCAGGTGTCAGGGGATGAATCAAACCGGTGTCTGCAAGACTGATAATGGGGGACAGAAGTGTTGGCTCAGTAGGCATTTTTTTTTAGACTTTTCAACTGGTTGAGGTACTTAATGAGAAGAAAGTGAGAAAATGTTCATCCAAGACACCCACTGAAACCTGCGGAAACAGAAAACCTGTTGAGCGTAGAAAGAATAAAAAGGGATCACAAAATATGTAATTACAGTGCATCTTTGATTTGATTTGTAGCCAACAGCAGAGAGGAAACAATTTTCACACTTATTCCCCTTCATGAACGGGATGAAATGAATGTTTGATTCCTATAAAATGTGTGGAAAAATACTTTAAAGGACCGGTGTGTGGGATTTAGTGACATCTAGTGGTGTAATTCTAGACTCAAACTCAAATTCATGTGTTTGACAGGAAATACCTTTGATGACAGGAGAGCGTTGCAGTCGTTGATGAGTCACTTTATTCACAGAAGAAAGAAAACAAACTTTTAACCATGCTCATTTGCTTTCTCACAGAGTCAGATCCTCTGTTTAACTGTCAGGCAGCAGCTTAGCTTAGCATAAAGACTGGAAACAATTAGCCTGGCTCTGACTGAAGGTAAAAGAAATGTATGTAACTGCATGTGTCTGGTAAAAAATGGTAACATAAAACATGTTTAAAACATTTATCATGACTCTTGGAGTAAAAGCAGTACAGATACAGCAAAAGTACCATCTTATAAATACAAATAAATCAGTCGTGGATGTACAAAATTCACCTAGTTTTCCTAAATTAAGTAACAAAATCAAGCGTTTAACTATTTAACATCTTTTTTTTTCTTCATTTGCATATTTGCTCACACCTCTCTGGGTCTGATGATAATGTACCGTATACCTCTGATACTATATTTGTCTTCTGCAGTTATAAAATCGTAGCGTCGCCATGCGTTACTGCAGGATACAACAATTAACCGTGATCTCTGAATGAACACAGAATAGTAATATACTCTGCCATGCATATATCACCTGCTGAGATATAATATAATACACTCATGCAATGCTATGCTACACTAGGAACCATCATCAAAAGGAGAATAATGAAACCTGATATCCAACTACAAGTTTTGAAACTGACCCCCGTGTTACTGAATCACCTCATGCATTAGATGTGAGAAGCATCCATTCATCCGTGACGGAGCGTCACCTCATTCGAAGCCATTTCTACCGGCAGAGGAGGAGAGAGACTTGCCGCTGTGCCGTGCAGCCGCCTGTTAAGACACATAAAGACACATAAAGTTACCCGCATAACGTAATTAACTTAAATGGGAAATGTTTGAAATCCACATACTCCAGTCTGTCCTTTGGAGAAGTTGGCATGTGCATAAAGGAGGACTGCGATGTCGTTATGTCCTGCCTCCAGAGCAATGGACAGGGCCGTGCTCTCATCCTGTAAACACACAAACTCGTACGCATTATGACGCGTTTGGAAATCATTGAAAACTACTACGCATATTTAGTTCTATGCAACTTCTAACTCTTTGTTCCCCTGACTTACTTATGTCAGGGGAAAAAAAATATGTTCACCCTCTGCTTTTGCGAGACAAAATTAGAGCGTTTCAGCATCACAGCTTGAAGCCGTCCACGCATCGTAGATGCAATGACTCACATACACTGTCAGTCAGGGTGGCGTCGCAGTCTGGTTGCGCCAGCAGTAGTTTAACAATGTCAGCGTGGCCGTGCTCGCTCGCACACATCAGCGCCGTGGAGCCCTCGTCGTCCTGGAGGTTGACCTCCGCCCCTTGTGCCAGGAGCGCCCGCACCATGTCCATCCTCCCGTGGCTCACGGCCAGCATCAGAGCGGTCTGACCGGCCTGGGCGGCAGATGGCGGAGAGGGGGTGAGGGGGGGTGGGGAAATAGGGTTAATGACGTCAAACACAGGAAAATAGGGTTAATGATGCCACGCATCGAATCATAGCATTTCTGTGGAATCAGACAGATCAAACTTTTTTTTACACATTGAGTATAAACGCACAAACAGCTCATGTACCCATAGTAGTATAGACAGTGTGCAATTTTATTTATATTCACAGGCAATTCTAAATCTGCCTACACAGGTCAGGTCACTATATGAACAATAATTTGCTAATATTAGTTATTTCTTCCTTTAAATATTCTCACTCCTCTTTATGTTCTACTCCATGCTGCATGATGCTCACAGATTATCTCCTCACTTGCTACAAAGTTTCCGATAATAGCTGAATATTAACTCGAGTTTAGATGGATGAGGTCTCTACGAGGAAATGCCTCTGTATATTGTTTTAATAATTAGGAGGAAACTGCATCATTCATTCCAGGAAATTCTTTGGAAATTACAGACCTATAAAAATAAAACCCAAAATACTATTTATATGAAACACGCCATTTCCTGTAGTTCCATAATAACTCGTGATATTTGTCTAAATTCAGTCCTGAATTTAAATTTAAATACAGTACAGTAACAACCACATTTGGAATGGGTTTTAAATGGTGAGAACTGCAGCAGAACTGGTTTAAAAATAACCATCTTGTAAAAATATCCCATGATAGAAAACGATGATAGAGAATCCAATCTGTGCAGCGCTTAACTATCACAATGCAATGCTTCCTGCTGGTTAGCTGGCTCCCATTAAGTTGATGTGACAGGCCTGTTATCCAGATTTCACTTCTGTTTTGTGTTTTTACCTTTCTCCAGTTAAATCATATTCATGCACGGAGAAACAAAAACCCATCTCTGACAATCAAAGTTTGAAATAATCAACAGTTTCTAGTACCGCCTGCAACATATGGACACAATTCACAGAGGGAGCAGCAGCACGTCACGTCCCCTGACCTGGCTGGCCCGAGCGTTGACGTCTCCTTTAGTGAAGAGCTGCTCCACGACTCGCATGTCTTCTGGACTTTCCACGGCGGCGAGTGCGGCCAGCATGATGGGTGTGTAACCCGCTTTGTTCTGTTGATTCACGTTACACACCTCTGTGGTAATGACGGTCGATTGGTCCGAGGAGAAAAAGGCAAGAAGAGAGAAAAGCAGAGGAAAATGAATTCATTTTTACAGGTGTCGATTTAAAGACACTGACAAACTTTTAGCACTCCAAAAGCCAAACTTTAGTAGTCTGAAGGGATCCTCTCAGGGACCACTCAGTGCATCCTTTCAGACCACCATGACTCAAGTGGGTCACTTTTTTATCTTCTAAAGTAGAAGAACATTTTAGAAGTAGTTAGGCTTTACTTTTTGGGACCAGGTGATATTTGAAGTCATTTTCAGCAACATAATAAAAATAAAAAAATCATGCTTTTTCACATCAAGAACATTGGAAACATAAAGTCTAATGTCACATGTGATGGAGGAAAGAAGAAACCTTAACCCTAACCCTGGTCTGAGACCAGACAGAGGTGGGTCCAATCTCTTCTGAAAACTGCAGCAAGGCTTTTAGATAAAAATAACAGAGAGTACTTTATCTCCTCCATTAGGACACTTATTTTGTGTTTGCCTGTTCAATTTATATTGATTAAAGCCTCTGAATGTCCTGGCCCTGAATCATATTTCTGAACTTTTCTGATCCCTTGTGGTCCCGTTCACAGCTGGAGAAAAGAAAGCTTGGAACGGTTCAATATGATCTTAAAAATTAGATTTCTGAAGTACTACTTTTTTTAAAGATATAATATCATGCATTAAATGGATATAAACACTAGACCTACTACCTATTTTTTTAAAAGTGAGGTAATGGTGTGTTCCCTTGCTTCCCTCTAGTTGCTATAACTTCTGACATCAAACTAAACTAAACATAACATGAATAAAACTTTAATAAGTGAACAATTTCTTTCCCCGGTTACGTCAGATCAGCTAGAGCTCTCATGACTGCATACTACTTCATAATGTCATCTAACCACTAACAAACATCTCTTTGTTATTGTTGGGATGTGAGTAACCGCATAGCGTCAGAAATTACATGCTGTACTTCTCAGAAAGACTGTTTGGACAAATTATACCCTTTGCACTATAGGTTAGTGAAGGTGCAGGAGTACAAAACACCTAAAGATCAACAAGTAGTTTTACTGCTTTGCAAGTTAGAAGAGTTCCATGCACTTGCATGAAAATGTGGTAGAATTATTGCTCCGTCAGATCAGCTTTGGCGGTAAAAGCAATCAGCAAAATGCATTCTCACAGCGAGAGGGGAGAGAAGATGAAAAGGCCGAAATGTTGTTAGAATACACGATGGTCTCTCGTTGCCCTGTGACTGTACCTGCATCGAGCAGTTTCTTGACAATGCCAAAGTTGGAGTGAGACACACTGTAGTGCAGCGCTGTGTTTCCGTTCCCGTCAGCCATATTAGCGACGTGTTGCAATACTGAGGGTGAAATAACCCGAAACGTAGACATGTAGTCCTCCACCGTGTCAGGAGCCGCTGACTTGTGGCTGGACACAGAAAACCATTCCTGCTGCAGGGTTTGTAGACAGTCATGCTGCAAGGCAGAAAAAAGAAAAAAAAGAATTCCAGCATCAATGCTTTTTAAAGCGTCCTCATAAATGTCTTGCCGTGTCATAATTCATAGTGTGCAGAGACTACAAAACAGACGGGAACGTCTTATTACAGGGATTTGAATAAAAGAGCACAGACAGTAAGGCAAAGCAACAACTAATATCTCCAATATGACATAAAGTCATAAAGAAGGAGCTCTGATCTGAAATCTTTCCCTTTTTCTCTTTCGCTCACAAATATTGTTGTTTTCAAGTTCGAGAAAATACGACGAAAATTACAGAGCCGACACATTCCTGCGCTTCTTGAATTGAATGCCAAAGTCATTTCTTTTTAAGTGGCAGACTTGAACACACCCTGGCCCCGACGTCTCTCCACGCCCAGGCTGTGACATGCCATTAAAACGTACACGCACACACACGGAGAGGCTCTCAAACTGAATACAGTCAAAACAACGTACCACGTCCTTGCTAGATAAAGCCGTGTTGTCACTCAAGTGCATCTTTAAGGCTTGACAAGCAGAAAAAATCTTGTCGTTTAACTTGCACCTGAAAGGAACAAAACGCTACAGGTTACACAATGCAAGGTCAGACCTCAAAAGTTAGTCTAAAAAGTAAAAAGTTAAATATAAAGACTGTCAGGTGATGCTTTTTATAAATCAGTAAAAATCTTCAAGAGATTCTTCCGGGCTTTAAAACTCTTTAAAACTTACCTTTGGTGTGCATGTGATTTCGCGGACCCCTTTGACCCTTTGTTGGAGCCACCTTTGCCCTTTTTCGCTTGCGTTCCATCTTGAGAAGGTTCCCGCAATTTTTTGTTTCCTTTCCTTTCCGCTTCCTCAGAGTTGGCCTTCTCACCTGCAGGAAGCACCAAAGATGCCATGGGATCCAGTCTAAGAACAAAACGCAAGAGTTAATACACTGAAAACATGTTACGGTACGCAGTCCTAGAGCCTTGTTGGAAAAAAAGTTTTGAGATGAAATGATCACCCTGTGGTCACCCTCATGAACTTCATGCTCTTCCTGGTGCTGCTACAGCCTTGGTCACCGTTCTGTTTCTTCATCACAGACCGCAGCACACCAGTATTAGTTGATCTGTCTGGAAACAACAATGCGGCACATGCCTTCCACACTTAATTCATTTAGCTTTGCATCATCTGCAGTGTATTTTTATTAAATACAAGACATGCAAAGAAAGCAGGGCTGCAACTAATGATTTTTTATTATCATCGGGTCCATAAAATATCATAAAAGGATGAAAAATGTTGATCGCTCTGTCCAAACAGGCTCAAATGTCTTCTTTTGTCCACAACCCAAAGATAGTCAGATTACACTGACAATAGGCTGTTTGCTGTAGTGTGTGTATGATCAAATTTAGGAAGTGCAGCTTTGAAACAGACAATTTTATGTGTTTTGTATCAATAATGGAGAAAATTATAGTATTAATCTATCCTCTAACTTTCACAACTTCAAACAAAGCATAGCACGCTGACACAGAGCTATTGTTCTGACAAATCTGAAGGCCTTGTTTTAAAAAGTGAAAGCTTTCTCTGACGCCGGCTCCGCCTACGAAGCCATTCAATTTTAGACCCTTAGCCTCAAACTGGTATGTGGCTAGACGCCTTCCAAAACCAGATATCATTCCAAACATTGCAAGTGTATCCCTCAGAAAGTACAACTTGCCAAACCAAAAGGCAGCCACTTCCTCTAAACCAACACAAGTTTAAACTGGGCCTCAGGAGTGGTCTGGAAGTCAAATATTTTTAAACTAGACTGCTTTTGCACAGACTGTATCCTTTCCTGATTAATATTTACTAGACTTCTCGTGAAGATGAACTCGATGAACAACGCACTGGCACACACATGAATGCATGTTTACCTTGCAGAGCGGAGGACGCCTGTTGTTCTAACATCTGGATCATTCTCTTGACCTCTGAATCAGTGCCACCCTGTTGGCAGATTCCTGGGTTTGCTCTGTCACACTTAGAAGAGTCAACTGAAAGTTGAGATGTGGACTGGAACTCTCTGCTGACTGCAGAGAAGACAGACAGACATCAGTGATATCTACCACCACCAGCATAGCATTACAGATATTACACAGAGTGCGTTTCATAATAATAGTAAGAATTTAAAACATTAAAAAAGTGCCTTGTGGGACTTTTTTTGACCACTAGTGGAATTAGTAGTAGTAGCAGTAGTAGTAGGAGTAGTTATTTGATTCTTTGTTTTGTTTGCAGGCAAACCGATCTTATTGATTGCAGAAGACAATAACGGTTTATATGGTGAAACTTTATGCTATTGACTGAGAATTGGAGGTGGTAAGATGTCAGGGAATGTGGTACACAGGAAAAAAGGGAAAAAGAAGACCTGGATGTAAATTGCTTTTAGGTGAGATGTAAATGTAATGTTCATGTACCACAACAAACTCCACGGGGTACCTTTAATATCAAATAAATCTCTACAGCCTTACCAGGTGGCTGAGAATCTAAAGGATGGTCTTTTGGTCCTCCCTGTACTGGAGCTTTGTTATTGCACGACAGCTTGGAGCTGGCACTTCCTCGGCTACTCTGCTGCTGGACAAATCCTTCCCTCTGGTGAGTGCAATCCTCTGTAAGCAGGTCCCCATGCTCTCTGAGGAGCCTGTGCATCTTTTCTATGTAATGGTTTAGCTCAGGGTCCCACTGAGACTGTGATGATTGCTGCAACGTCTGGTCCGGTTTCCCGGGTGAAGCTGACAAATCCCGTATCCTCCCCTCCCCTACACCGATGCTCCTCGTCTTGATGGGGTCAGGTAGATGGGACGGTCCAGAGGCCATATTTCGGGTTTTCAGTCCAATCAGAAAATTATCATTAATGTTCGTGAATCCAACTCCAGTGTCCCTGGTTACCTTTGTGACTGTCGCTGGTGTTCGTTTTAAGGCACTTGCAAAATTCATATTTGCAGTTCCAACACCGATTGTGCAGGTTTCTGGAGAGCGTTTTAGATCTTTGACCCCGTTGCCGACTGACACCGTCCTCGTAACAATCTGAGTAGTGTTAGTGTGCTTGTCTTTGGTATTTAGGACAGTATTGGTGCTGGAGTCTGAGTTGAAGGCATGGCTGGTGTTGGTAAAGCGAGACACTGAACTGGACACAGTGTTGGTACGCTGAGAAGCTGTTTGGGGCGATGCCATGATTCCTAAATCCACTCCTCGGACTTGATCTGTGGCAATACCTTGAGAAACCACTTCCTTTGCCTCACAGATGATCACATCAACAGAACAGTCACCACAAGCCACTGATTTATACTTAATCTTTCCTTTTTTAGACCGCAAATTCTCCACTGGTACCTCTGTGTTCGTTTCTGCATCACATAATTTTATCTCCATCCCAACTCCTTGTGTGTTTGTAAAAACGTGGATCCCCACGCCCTTTTCCATGGTCTCCACTCGCTTCCTGACCTCCCAGTAGCTCATGGGTACATCTGGTCCTGTGCAAACATCCTTTAACTCAGGCCTACAACAAGAAACTCCCACAGTCTTCACTTGTATTACCTCTCCTGTGCTGGCATCTCTGACCTCCGTGTGATTGCCCACTCCTTGGCTTGTGGTGTGAGGCCTCGCCTCGGTGCCCGTGCTCACTGTGGATGGTCTAGCAAAAGAGGCTTTATCAGCTCGGTTCCTAGCTCCTGCAGCTTGAAGCTCTAGTTTTAGACGGCTCATCTCCGTCTGGAGAGCTGATTCTTTCAACTCGGCTTCTAAGTGACAAATTCTCTCCTTTAAGGCGCCGATCAGAACTTGTTGAGCATCGAGTTCTGCATCCCGTTCTGCGTAGATTCCAAGATTAACTTCAGACACCTCTGTTGCAATGGACCTCATCTCTACTTGATCCGTGTACGCATATTTGTTTTCTTTTCTGGCAATATTTTTATCAGTTTCAACTGCAACTGACCTGCTAGTCTTGTCTTGTAGTGGAGGATGGCCTTTGATGGTTCTTTCCAATGCTTTCACTTCTTCTGCTAGTTGCTTGAACTCCTTGAGGTCAGTGTAGTCACTTCTCATATCCTCAAGCGCTTCATCACTATTCTCCCTGAACCTTTCCAGGCTATACTCTCTCTTCCAGATCACATCATTTATGTCCTCATTGCCACTCTGGTTCTTAAGCTGAAACACCAGTTGCCTCTTTTCCTCCTGAAGGACTGAGATTTTCACCTGGAGGATAGGGATAATTTTGACCTGCTCCTCCAGCTCCTTCAGCCTCTGCAGAGCTACTACCATCTGGTCACGGACATGCTGCAGGTGCATGGGGCCAAGACCTGATACTGGCGTGGTCCTTCCAGAGCTCTGTGGGCTTAGCCTAAGGCATCCTGTACTGCCACGACTGCCCAGGGATGAGCTAAGGTGGACGTGCATGTCACTTCCTGCACCAGTAGGTTTGTTCCCATTGTTGTTGTGGTTATAGGCACCTAAGCCAGTGAAGGGGGAGAGTGACCCGGGGGAGCTTACGCCTCCAAAGCTGGCGAGTCGTCGACGGGGATGGGGTTGAGGTGGAGGCTGGTTTGTCACCCCTTGATCCAAGTGTTTGCGTGTCTCCATGGTCTTTTCCAGTACCGGGCTTTGTCTTTGTAAAGCAAGAGTCCTTGCAGCAGGCTGAGGCTTGGACTCATTAAGCATGAGAGACATTGCTGTTCCTTCATTCCTGAAGGGTTTGTTTTCCACTGAGGAACCATGTGGTGGAGGGAGAGGAGGTCGACCTCTGGTTGTAGAAGACATGCCCAGTAGTCTTGTATCATCACTGCTAGACGATGACAGTGATTCTGCAGAATGCCACTGACTGGATGAAATGCCACTCTGTGTTTTTTCCACATTACTGATGGCCACTCTGGGCCTTCTCTTGAGGCTTAGCCGCTTAATGGTGGTGCCGTGTTGAAAACTGTCCACGCACTTGAGGTAGTCCAAGTCCGACTGGTAATTGTAGTTAATGCCCGGGAAGTTAGGACCGCACTCGTCAGTGCTTTGACCTGTTAGAGCGACAGTGGAATAATCATAGTTTATTACTCTCAGAGTAAAAACGCATATGTGCAAATGTCTACAAATGAAATACAAAAAAATTGAGCACCGAGTTAAAGTTTAAAACTTACATTTCTAAACCAGTGATATTTGAAATAATTCTTAACTCTTCTAACTCATAACACTAAAAAATAGTTAAAAAGCACAAAGAAATATGGCAAATACAATCGGGTTATACTGCATCATGCTATATATTTTTTCAGTTTCTTTTTTCCCCCTTACCTTAATATTATACCCTCATCAGCGATGGTTTCTACTTCAGTCTAGAGCCTTTCTTCTATCACCTCGAAATGTTTTTCACTCTAAACTCTCTGAGTCCGTCCCACAAGAAGAGGAGGGACAGAAGAGGATTTACCAATTGTGTAGACACTGTGTTTTCAGTAGTCGCTTCTCCCCAAATGGTATGTCTCTACATAGACTGAACCTACTCTATAATTACTCTCCAACTTTCCCTCTAAATGCCTGACCATGCTCTTGGCGGGTTTTCTCAGCCACAGACATCCTCCAAGTATTTCAGCCAGTGAGCACACAAAAATACAGAAAACTTTTTCACTTATCAAAGATTCAACACAAAAGAAATAGCAATTTATCAAAGATATTCCATTGTGATTGCTAATTAAATGCTCATTTAACCCCTATAAACACAAGGCTGAACATACTTTGTGCATGACACAGAGAAAAAAAGCACAAGTTATGAAATCCATGAGCAGAAATTTAAGCTATTGGAAAAATGACAGCAATAGTTACCTGGCACATTTCTTAAGATGTAACTGCCTTGAGCCATGAATATGATTCACATAGCATCAATAATGGAGCAATCCTTTTAAATCCAGTTAGAACTTTGAATACATCTGTAAACAAAAAGCAAAAAAAAACATTCTTCACATCGTAATATTTAGCTTTTACCGTATATGTATTGTCGTACTGCGTCACTCATTCCAACTCCTTCCTCTCTCCCAGCCCAGGGTCCAGCAGTCAATAACAGCTAACCTTACAGTGCTTACATAAAGGAAATGCAACACCGGGCCATGACATATTATAGTTAATTCTGCAAAAGTACAGTGAGCAGAAAGCTAAGCCTCAGTGCACAGCAGTGACTCACTGCATTGCAATGCCATATCACTTTCTCATTAGTTAGCACCTTCTGTTCTCAGTATGTGGCAGTTTTAAGTTTTTTTGTTTTTTTTTTGCAGAGAATGCATGTTTCCTGTCTTGTATAGTAACATTTTTTCTCCCTTCATAGAGTTGGTAACATTTGCAAGTGACGTAAATTGCTGAATAATGTTTTATTTAAAAAAAAAAAAAAGATTGCATGATATAGGAAAGAAGAAATTAAAATGACAACAAGAGAAAAGAAAATTCAAACTGGAATATATAAGAAAACATATGGTGATAGAGCATTAAAGCAACGCTGCAAAACTTCTCTACTATTAAGATAAGGTGAATCACACCCTGTATGCCTGTTCACACTAGAGTAAAGTGAACTGCCAGGAACTGTAGCTGCTGTAGCACCGGGGGAGTGTTAGTGCTTGTACCACAGGCGTTTTGGACCACCGGAAAAAGAAGGTTTTAAAGACAAGGGGGGCAGGTGAATTCTGAGAACTGAAGGGGATGTTGACAGAGGAAGCTAAGAAGAGAAAGGAGAGCGTGACCAAGCAGGAAACTGTTGGTCAAGAGTACATTTTAGGACTGACTTTTAGTCGTTGGCGAGAGCTTCATGAAATTAAAGGCTGAAAGACAGGCGCCGAGCTGGGCTGACTGCTGTTGGACTTTGGCTGCTATGTCTTGTGCACTTGCTTGATGTTTGGCAGAGTTGCCAACTTGCAAGTTTTTGATCATACAGTACATCATGTAATCGTAACAACAAGGGGGCGCCACAATTGTGGATTTACATCCAACTGTTGCCAAATGTGAGATTAATTATGCTTGGATCACTGATTAATATAACGTGTAGCGTGTACGGTAAAAGAAAAACCTCACATCAAATTCAGGCTTCCACACGGATGTCTGAAGAAACTTCATCTGAAGCCAGAGTGAACAAGTAGACATGACATCAAGCCTCAGGCCATAAATCCAATAGGTTTAGCAAGATCTCTTTAAAATCAGCCACAGGGACCTAAAGTACTATTTCTGCTGCTCTCAGATGAATGTTACTGAATGACTTATTGTAGGAAAGCAGAGTCAGGTTTGCAGTGGAAAAACAGCATGTGGAACTAACAGATGAAAGGGTGAGAGCGACATGGAAAGACAGCGCACAGTTTAAATATGACATTAAAGTGTCTTTATGCTTCATACCTTTTTCACTTCTATCTACATCAAAACATCCTACTGCCAGATTTGTTCGCAGACAATATCGTCACCCAGATAGTCAAAGAAATCTGACAATCTCCCTTTTTCCAGGTATCCTCATCGTCACAACATTCCCTTCACAAGCTCCACTACCAACTGTTTGGAGGACTGCATGCATGAAAGCCCTGCTGAGCACGACTTGATATCTCAGATTTGTGATGTCTTACTGTCTGTAGCCTTATCCTCATCTCAAGTCAAAATGTATATACTTCATATGTCAAGGAAAAGGCTTGCCCAACTCTATCCAGAATTTGAACCCCCCTTCGTCAAGTGGTGCAACCCAGCAGTTCTTGGCTTGGCTTGGCCACTCCGGGACAATATTGGCTAAGGTCTTTGAAACACTCTCAGCACCCAGAGGCAGGTCTGGCAGTTGTTGTAGTTGCTCATAAAGATGTGAATCTCTCTTCAGCCCGGGCCCATGCTGCTGCTTTTTCGTCACTTTTAGCAGAGATGTCTTATTCTATATAACTGGAAATCTAGCACTGCCCTTTTGGGTAGCTATGAAGTTGGAAATACTCAGATATTCCACTCAGGGCTTGGTAAATAAATTCAAAGACGTATGGTAACCACTCCTACACTATCCTAATGCCTGTAACGTGTTAGAATCTCTATTTTATTATCATTTTACTTAATTCATGTATTGTTTTTATTTATATTCTTTATATTGAAGCTGTTAGCAGAGTTTCAGGAGCAGGTCCACACCTCACCACCTCCGACATTCCTATAAATACCTTTCTAACCCTTTGTTCCTCTATGTCCTCCTCTCCTTCCTACTCTCCAGAGGGTCCTGAAGGGGTCCTGAGAGGGTTGTGCTACAGCAGATTCCCCAAGAAAACTTTCTCACAATGCATCAACAGACCAAAGAAGTACAAGAGTTCACACTACACTCCCTTTCTTTTCTTAATAAATGATTCAAGCATATCTTGTTGATGGTGTGGGCCTTGCTAATGAAATATATATACTTCTATTTCAAAAAGAATAGAATAATATATTCTTTTTAAATAAAACCTTGTACTGCTTATATAAACAGCATTATTTAAATAGAGCTTTTCAATTTAGGGAATTATGTGCATTCACAAAGAAATGCACAAATCCTCATTCAGTATCTTACATGCATGACACTCAAGGGCCACTGGGATGTGTTTTCTCTGTGTGTGTGTGTGTTTGACATGTATCATTATCATTATAGGATCATTTACAGTAGGTCTATGAAAAGTTTTAATGTAATCTCTGAAAAGGAAACTTGAACTTTCATCAGGGGGTCAAACCATTACGTCGGGAGGCTACAATTACCAACTACTCGTCAGCAGTGTGCCATACTGGCAGGATTTTAGCATAGTGGGCTATAAACACGCTGGAAAAAATATTATTAGGCAGTTTATTTTAAAAATTTAGCTGAATGGTGGGATATGATCATCAAAGATAATCTCCTCTTAATAGTCTAGGGCTTTGGGGGTCATGGGAGAAGTCTAGTGGGTCCAAATGATTAACAGTATCCACAAGCAGTGAACAAAAAAAAGATTAAAATAACACAAGAGGAAAAAGAAAAAGATTAAAATAACACAGAGGAAAAAGAAAATCACTCTTGAACTGACCATAACTGTTGAAGATATGCAACTGCTGACAAGTCAGAAGCCACAATGGTTGGATGGATACTTCTACTTATTCTGCAGGGCTTTTAGTCCTCATTATCATTTAGCCTGGAATATGCAATTCAACAATGATTTATTCCTATATATTATATTATATTGCAGAAACAGGTACTTCTGCAAAGATATTCTTTAGTTAAAGATAACACACTTGCAAAATGGGGACACATAGTTGGCAGGGTTGGATGTTGCTTCATCCTGACGCCTTGTGGTCACCCTGAGAGAATACTACAAGATGAAAAAATGTAATATATCATTATGATGCTGGTGCAAAAACTCACGTTAACCCCGTGATGAGCTGCCACTCACCTGTGCAGGTAAGGCGAACACCTACACCAACAAACTTCGGGTGATGCAGAAGTTAAAAACAATGTCACACAGTGGCTTTGTGGACCTTTGGAAAGGTCGAATGGTATTTTCTGAAAGACATTAATGCATCGTCGAGTTTCTCCTGTCTCCTCTTCCCTCTGTCTGTTTCACCTTTTCCCTGTGAAAACGCCATTCCTGAGAAGAAACAAGTTTTCACTCGCCAGGAGGAGGAGGAGTAGGGCAGCCACTGCGCATGTGCAGAGGGCTGTCAGCATGTCCGACAGGTGCTCCTGGGAGTCAGTCAGGTGATGAATGGTTCTCGATAAAATATAGATGATGTCCTTTCTTCTGCTGAGTCGATTACACAGACTGCATGATTTTTGTCTCTTTCCTGAAGGCCACTGTCCAAAAGAAGGGAATATTCTGACATCAACAATATATTTATTTCCTTTAACAGGAGCTCCAAGTGTATATTTAGTTTTAAAATCGGATCAAACATCATTAAAATATAGTGTAACTTTTAATAATATGACTTTTCCTACAGCCAAATAAAACTTCATTGAATGTTTAAACATCCTGAAGGGATGTAACTTAAATTACAATAACAAATGGCAAATAAAGTTGGTCACTCTTACATCCTGCAGGATGATGCTCCTGCTACCTAACCAGAGCTGCTTGGATGATGATGCTACAAATGTTAAGAATAAAACGTCTGATTTTATTTGCAGAGATCTACAAAACTCAAATAGATGAACAGCAGAGCTACCAGTAAGGAAAGGCATTCTCCTTCAGTGCCCAGACTTTGTTTTATGGGCCCGTTCAACAGATTGTAAGCTGCACGGCGACATCATGTGGACAAGCTGGAGAAATACAGTTTGCATTCCACGTTAGACCAGAAATGTCATATTTGTTCCTGGATAAACAGTAAACAATAGTATATTTTAGTGTAATTCATGTTCTTTACACACAATAATCTGCAAACTAACGGGCTCCTTTTTCTCTTTTTAAGGAAACTTTGCAGAGAACAATTTATTTGGTGACTATCAGTGTGTATATCTTTCTCTCTGCCGTGCTGTCAGGGATCCATTAATGATTTTCAGCTCTCACATGCCGGTCTGCAAAACCGACCTTTGCAACTCCATTTCTTTCTATCATCAACCTGGGAACGCTCTGAATGGCGCTGGCCGTAAACATACCCGGTATCTTGTTAGGGTCAAAGTTCAACTTCAGCTTTTTGTTGTGAAACAGGCCTCTGTACGCTTATTTTGTAGGTCAAAGCAACTCAGCTTTACCTTTTCGTGTTTGTGCCGCAGCCATGAACTAATTACATGCATGCTCTGAATGTGGCTTGCAAATGCTGTCGCATCAGCACATGTTGAAATTAAAAGGTAAAGGTGTTACGTAAATCAGTTCGGGTAGACAAGGACAGCGAGTTTCATGATTTGAACTTTACACTTCTTCAGGATCATGCAGGGAAGGAATGTTCCAGTAGTGTCTCCAGAGAAGTGCTGAGTTAGTCACATCCACGACGAGTCAGGGAAGTTACACTTGCAAAACTAAACAGATTAGATGATACAAATCCATCAAATGTTTGAAAAGCATAGATCATTTGTTAATCGAGTATAAACATATACAGTATTAACATGTTTCTGTGAACAGCTTTTAGAATAATGACACGTCTGCATCAAGAACACAATGAAATGAGACTAAGAGATATTTTAAGTGTAAAATTGATTTTGTTCTTTCATTTTTCACAATTTCACAGTGCAGACTGGAAAAAAACACATCATCTCGGATCAAAACGAGCCGGGATTTAATCAGGCGAAGGTCACTGTTACTTTAAAACAAAACAAATGTTCACTATCTTTGCACTTTGCTCTTTTAAACTCACAGTCACAGAAGTGATCCAACCAACCCCTTACTGCAAGTAAGGACACTTTTGATTGGTTAGAAGAGTCACACCCCCCCCTATCCTGTTCACCTATCTCTCTTCTACGGTCCACTTTTTAACTTAAGGGCCATGCTCACCTATTTCACTTCTAGGCATTAGATCCCAGTCCCACACCTGATAGCAACATGTCTGACAAAGGAGCCTTCGATACCAACGTGCTGACCCTCACCAGGTTTGTTCTGGAGGAGGGCAGGAAGGCCCAGGGAACAGGTGAGCTGACAAACCTGCTCAACTCCATCTGCACAGCTGTGAAGGCCATCTCAACAGCTGTCAGGAAGGCTGGGATCGCTAACCTGTGAGTATTTCTTTATTGAATGGTAGAAAGAAAACATGCATGCGTCTGAATATGAAGGTGAAAAAAGAATAATTACTGGAGACCCTACAACCCTACAGCACTACAAGCACATACAACTGATCCATTGATTGATTTATAGATGAGTTTAATGTCACGGTTATTCAATAACTTCCATTTGATTTTATTCTTAGCGTTACTTTTAGGTTGGCAAGTTTTAATAGCTTCTGTTTCAGTGCTTCAGGTTCTCTCTTTTTCATTTCATTTCTTCAAAATAAGAGCGTTAGTTTTAGTTAGGCGCAGTACGACATGAGGATCTGTGAGCAGTTTAAACTCAGGCCCCCGGCCAAAGGTAAACTCTTCACACGTTGTGCACGATCCCCCCCTGTGCAAAGGTCAAGAAGATAATGGGCTTTTCAGACATTCCTCACTGGTTTCACAAAAATAGTCCTTCATTGTATTGTGACAGAACAGATAGCTTTTATTTCAGACTTTAACCGCTTCAGTCTGCTCCTCTTTTGAAGGTATGGCATCGCTGGAAGCACCAACGTGACAGGGGACCAGGTGAAGAAACTGGACGTCCTGTCCAATGACCTGGTCATCAACATGATCAAGTCCTCCTTCACCTCCTGTGTGCTGGTGTCAGAGGAAGACGAGAAGGCCATCATCGTGGAGCCAGACAAGCGGGTACTTATCATATCTATAAAGTGTATAAATCTGTAAAATTTTCACGTGTTTGTGGTGATTATTGTGCCAGGAATAAAATGATTTGTTCTCAACTCACAGGGGAAATACATCGTGTGCTTTGATCCACTGGATGGTTCCTCAAACATCGACTGTCTCGTCTCGATTGGAACAATTTTCGCCATCTACAGAAAGGTTATTATCAGCCAAAGGTTTTTTGTGCTATATTAAATATCAATCTATAATTCCATTAATTTCTAAGTCTTTGGGAAACTCCTCTTCAGACTTTTACAAATCAACATCTGTAAAATAAAACAGTAGATACCAGTGGTGAAGTAACAAAGTAAAACTAAGCATTCAGGTCACGTAAAGAAGTTTTTCTATTTTCTATTACTTTATAGTTCTAGTCCATCGCGGTGCCTCTCCCTGTTTTTTATAATCACATATTGTTCCACAGACGACAGATGGCGAGCCAGTTGAGAACGATGCTCTGCAGCCTGGAAGAAACATCGTGGCAGCTGGTTACGCTCTGTACGGCAGTGCCACCATGATGGTCCTCTCCACTGGTCAAGGAGTCAACTGCTTCATGCTCGACCCCGTAAGACCAATATTTTACTTTTAATGGATTGCATCACAACTGATACTCGATTATAATGTTACTCATCAGCTCCTCACATTTTTTCTTCTCTCCAGTCAATCGGTGAATTCATCTTGGTGGATCGAGATGTGAAGATTAAGAAGAAGGGAAAAATCTACAGTTTGAATGAGGGATATGCGCAGCATTTTTATCCGGACGTGACAGAATACCTGCAAAAGAAGAAATTCCCGGAGGTAATGAAGCTGTTTTTGAACATTATTACATTAATGCAAATGGGTAAATGACTGTGAAAGAGACACACTGACTCATAAAGTGGTAAAATAAATTCAACATCACTTTTTCTGTGTTTCTAGGACGGCTCTGCTCCGTATGGCAGTCGATATGTTGGTTCAATGGTAGCTGATGTTCATCGTACTTTGGTGTATGGAGGGATCTTTTTATATCCGGCTAATGTCAAGAGCCCTAAGGGCAAGGTGAGAGGGTTCATACAATGACAGTGAAGTGTTCTGTTTGTTATTCATGCTGGTCACTCATATATCTGTTTCTTGCTCTTCAGCTGAGGCTGCTGTATGAGTGCAACCCCATGGCCTTCATCATGGAGCAGGCAGGAGGCATGGCCACCACTGGATCCATGAATGTCCTGGACATCCAGCCCACCGGCATTCACCAGCGAGTTCCCGTGGTCCTGGGATCTCCCGATGACGTGCAGGAGTATCTTGCCATCTGTAAAAAGCACAACAAATGAGGTATTAAACTCTCTAACACAGGGCTCTATAAATAGGGATCAATTAATCACAATCAAGATACTTCAAGCGCTTTCTTTATTCCTTCAGCTGACGATCTAACACTGATGAAGGAACCAGGAACCTTGATGGACCTACAACGTCTGCCTCGCACTATGTCAATTCCATCTTGTTGGTGTAAGTGTTATTTGTTGAGTCTTACCCTGTATTTTTTAAATAAAGACAAATGAAAAGATGCCTGTGTTATTCAGAGTCCTGTCTGCGTGTATGGTTCATTGTCTGTGTCTCTATCTGAGGAAAAAAAGGGGGACAACTCATTATCCGAACACCCCATTATTCAGAAATTCACTAGTCTGAGAAATGTCCCACTGGACTGAAAGCCTGAAAAAGCAAAAGCCCAAAAAATACACACTTTCCCTGGAGTTTTTTTTGCCCTAAATATCCTGTATTTAGATGTACAGGTGAACTTTATCGTCATGGGAACAATAGTCTGGTGATCTTCATCTGGAGTTTCAGAGTAATGGGCTGTCAGAATAATGGCATGGCACCAAAAAAACTCACGTTGTATTTCAGACTGGACTGAAAATTTACAACTCTCTGAGGCGGTGTTCTCCAAACTCACTGAATAAAGTATAAACTTTAAAGTTGTGTTTTTGTACAATAATCAGTGAGGCCCAAGCCATAGATGCATGTATCAGCCCTCAGAATCACTCACAGACTGTGTCAAAAAGAAATCACTCTGCGACGAAAGCAGCATTTTATGGTTTTACCAGGAAATGAAGAACTCAGAAGTCCCATGAAGAATACCCTAAAATGAACTTTTTGTACTTGTGGGGCCAGATACTGACACACAGTACTACACACGTGATAAAAACACGTAAACTCAACATTGAATGTCATCATTGTAGTTTTTATTCCCATCCAAATTTTCCATTTTTCTGATTTCTTGTGACCAGCACAGCACACACAGCCTAACCCTCCTTCAAAAGATGAAAATTACCGTGTGAAAGCAACAAACGTCGGCTCGGATTGCTTTTTAAAAGCGGCGTACCTCATAGAAACGCCGAGGTGAAACAGGATGTTTACACACAATGACACCTGGAAGCTGCCAAGTACACAATCCAACACCCTCCGTACTCAGATCTGATCTGCCAGTCAGCCTGCTTCTCCACTCTCTAAGTCTCTATGAACAATGCTTTCCTTTCATATTATTGCAAAGAAAGCTGAGACCGGCTCCTTTTTGTTTGGACATAATGGGATTTTTCGGGATGCAAGCCCAGATATCTCAGAACAAAAAAGGACAGCATTGTTCTGAAGAACCATAAATCAATAGCAATAAGAGTAGTACTATTGTTGAGAATATCCATTGCTAATATATATATATTTTTCAAAACAGCTCTCTGTGTTTTCTCTAATATTTTTCAGATGTGTCAGACTTCTGTCATCTTTTTCATGCGGTCGGTGACTTAGCCTTTGATTAAAAGGTCGGAAACAAAAAGGAATAGCTCAACATTTAGGTAAATCTGGTGATTTTTGACTTTCTTGCCAGGAGTTATGTAACTAAATCCACCTCTAAAGCTCACTAATTGGCATGTTATATCTAATTAGTCTCATTATCTGAGCTGAAGTCACCGTGTCAAGAAATAGCTGCAGCACCTAACCCCAAAAACAAAACCACAAATTACGGTTTTTATAGTTCATCTTTTGTGCCGGTAGAGATATTTGGTTACCTTAGCACAGAGAGTATGAGAGTGGTGTAACCATATGGATGCAGACCACACACACATTTTTTAGAAATGCATCAAAATACAACCTTTCTGGGAGAATGTTCATTTGGTTATTTGTGATGTTCTGGGGTATGCGATTCCCAAATCTTGTTCAGTTCTATACCTTGGTCATTTGGAGGGCATGGTTTTGGTTGCTGGGAAGAAGACCATCACTACGAACTGGCTTAAGCCTGACACTCCAAGTCACAAACAGTGGATGTCCATTATAGATGATATACTACAGATGGAACACCTTACATATAAACTGAGATTAAAAGAGCATGTTTTTCTAAAACGGAGTGAAAAATGGTTGTCATACAAGGGAAGACATAATTAACCGGATTGGTTTAACATAAATGTAATTCACACAGGCTGTTTCTTTTCTTTTCTTTTCTTTTTCTTTACATATTTAATGTTGTATTGTTTAAACTGAAAAAAATAAATAAAGATTGTCAAAAAAAAATCTTCTCATCTCGGCAAGAAAGCAAATATATTTCTCATGTTGTCAAACCGTTCCTTTAACCGGAGACAACATAGAGTTAGAGGACATGTGGGACATCTTTTTTTTTTGTAATTAATCAACCAATAAATTAATAAAAACTTTTTTGTCAGTGTCTATTTACAACTTTAATTTCTTTCAGACTCTTCGCCAGCCTCTGATGATTTCTGCCAGAGATGTTACGGCTTTGCCATTTCACTGATGAGACTCACTAAAGAGAAACAAAAAAGATCCAACGCCACAGCCTCGTTCAATCAATCAAGTTTATTTAGGAAAGCAGTCATTAGGGTCCACAGAACAACACTGCCATAAATCAGCTCACACAGTCTGTATCTTTCTCAATATCGTAGCCTGTACTGTAGCTTCCAGCGAGGAAAAGTGAAGGAGATTAAGCGTCTGATAGGAACCTTAATGAGCTTATAATAACATTACAACGCAATAATAACACCGTTGTGCGGATGACTGGCTGCTGATGTCACTTGGAAAGTTGGCATTGAAGTGCGAACGCTCCACTGAGAGCATAATGGAATTTTTATTGCCTTTTTTACTTACGCCTTGGCAATTTAAAGCCCCCTTAATGTGAGAATATTGTATGTGAGTCATCTGAAAGTTAAATTATGTGGATTGATAGCAGATGTTTGATCGGGAGACGGAAAGGCTCTGCTGCTTTTGAAAGAACTTCTTTGTATATATGGAGAATGCAAAATAATTTATGTAGCTCCAGTGTGCTGGATCGGATCCATATCGTCTGGTATTCGCTAAAAAACTGAACCACTTCCTTTGTTTTATGTGTGTTTGTCAGTGTCAGCATTCAAGGGCCTCGGTGCCCATGAGACACACAAACACTTACACATTACAGGCACACTTGTTTATTTCGATTTTGTTCAGACTGTGTATGATTATAGGTTTCTGAGTCAATATTTAGATTTTGCAGGAAAAGCAAAACCCAGCCTGTTTATGTTTCCCTTGCTACTGTGTGTGTGGCGTGTGTGGCGTGTGTGTGTGTGTGTTTTGCGTGGTGTATGTATGTGCGTTCGCTCACGTCTAAAGGACAACATGAGATGACATATCTCGGTTTTGAATAATGATCACACTATTGAAACAAGAATCCAGAATAAGTGGAAAACTTCAGGGATTATGGTTGAATGTGTTTGGCTGCACTCGAGTCTTCACCACGCTTTTCAAGAGAGGCATTTCCTTTTTCTTCTTTTTTACCCAGAGGAGATACTTGTTACATCTAGCTGCATCAGTGTCTGACTTTTAATATTTCCCAGACAAAAACAAAACAATACAACATCAATATAACAGAGGCCTGAAACAATAGCGGGCGTAGAATAACAGAATATTCTAATAATAATGATGCTTCGCCAACTGATTTATTGTTATTCTAAAGGACCAGTGTGTAGGATTGTAGGATCGCCTCACCTTGTCCTTCATAGCGTGACGAAAAAGATGAAAAATCCTAAAGATCCTATCTGGAGTCAGTGTTTACTTGGTCCTGTATCAACATACTGAACTCTGCGGAAGAGGAACAGATAAAAAAGGTTCAATCTAAGGTAACAGAAACATAACAATTCGATTATACACTGATGGAAACATAGTTCTGCATATTATATTCCATTTCTTCCCGTAAATCTTACACCACTGGACCTTTAAATTAATAATAAATATTAAATTATGATGTAAAACAATAGGCCTTTTTGGTTTCATTTTGTTTGTGCACTGTTTTGTCGTTTTTCTTTCTGTCTAACTGTAACAGGTCAGTACCTGTTGTTTTCTCTTGTAGCCCTTCACGGTCTGACTTGATTTCCAGCCCATGTCCAGACAGGCTTTGTTTATGTTACACTCTGATGAAGAGCGTTATAGTGGTACGTCTGTGGTGTGTCTGTTCAACTGACAGCTTACTCAGTCAACAACCTCCTCCCTGCAGCTCATCTCCAGTTTTGATGGCGCCAAATAAAAAGGAAAGGCCACAGAGACAATAGGTTTTATGATTTATGTTTACGCAGCAACAAACAAAGAAAACATGATTAAAGCATGTCCAGAAACATCACCAGATCATCACATAACTGTGACATTCATGGTCTCCAGATGATCAGTCCTACTGACTCTGATGCTCATCTGACTTGGCCTTGTGTGTGTGAGTGTAGCCTACAGTACCTGTGTTGAATTAAGGTGTCAGAACTTGGCAAAATGTAATACTTCACCTTAACCCCTCGGCCTTGGGTGGTCGATCTTTTTATACCGCGTGCAGAAACTTAAATGATCTTTTAAATGATTTTTTTTTCCTCTTTCAAGAAAAATTCATGTTTTAGTTTAGTTTCTTCTCATGAAAGCGAGCTAACAGAAGACGGGAATGAATGAAAGTTAATTATCACATTCCAAGAAATGTCTGAATTATGAAGGACTGTGAAAATAGCTGAGTGTGTGCCTGTAGTGTAAAGAAGCAAGAAAATTCAGTCTGCAACCTTCCACTTTAAACAAGATTCTCTCTGCCAGATTGTGAACAATAAAAGGGTTTTTATACCTTCAGTCATCAGCCTACACATTAGACCTACGACCTCGCCTCTTGTTTAAATGATCAGCATGGCTTTTCTCAGGACAGTGACAGTATGCAGACTGCAGACGGCCTATGTTTAAATTAAACATAAACTCTGTATCGCAGACCACCCTGACTGGAGCTAAGTGCTAATCCAAATAGTGCCTCAGCGTTTGTCCAGAAAGGACCCATATTTGTACCTGATGCTTCATGCATCCCCAATCCGGTCCAAACCCCCCCCCTGCCTCATGAAATACTCTTATTTTGGAGGTAACAGTCAAAACATCTAAAAATCTCCTTGGTAGTTTCCCATTACAAGACTGTATTTTATATTTCCACATTCAAAATCTTCAACTCAAACTGACATCTGAGTGAGTGTAGTACAGTATAAAAATCCTCTTTGGTTACCCACTGAAAGCTTTTTTGACACTTCGGAGAAATACGTCTAATACGGCAACCGAAGCTGATGTAGGTCTACTAAAGCCGAGATGGATGGGAGAATCCATTACTGCATTTTAGAGGGCAAAGACGTGTAATGTTTTGCCCAAAGTTATGTTACTAGGCAACATTAATGCTTGCAATGTACTGACCTGGCCAATAGTTTCTCTCAAATTTACCTTTGATAGCAGATTTTATTAAATGTTGCTGTTCTCGTGCATATGAGACCTGTTTTATGGTTAGTTTCTACCTCAGAAAAAAATTGCTTGCTGGTCAGAACAGAATAGATCACAGTACATCAGGACAAAATAATCACCAGCATGTGTGTCCTCTGAATCCTACAAGAAAGCCGATCTCCCTTGTTTCATTTGTGGTGGTTCAAATACAGTAGTAACCATGGAGTCCACTCAGATTATCTTGATTTATTCTATGGTGTCATGGATGGGGACAGTTGGAACAGACCACCGCTGGTGCTGCGCCTTACAAAGACTGGTGTGTTTGGATTTAAGGCATGCATGTGGTTACTGTCACTGAAAACAGCCTCATCTGAGCGCTGACCACCAAACTCTTCAGAAGCTTCCAGTCAGTGTTTCTCTCCCACTTGAAGGATATGTGTGTAATAAAGTTTAGTAACAATAACTGTAATGTAGATGGAAGAAATCTAACCACCAAACTACAGGCCTCTCCATCCACATGGAGAAAAATATAGTATATTAAAGGATGCTCTCGTGTATGTTTGCATATGTCTATCTTTGGATGTTTTGGCATGAGGGATGTGTCTCTAGTTAGTGTGTATACTGCTCGGCTGCTTTTACACTGAATGAGATGCACCTTTGTCAGCTGGGATTATACAGGAACTGTTGACACTCACCCTAATGCCATAAATCAACCCACTCATTTCCTGTGTCTAGAAGTTCTAAGAATACTCCTGAGGTTGCCAGGAGAGAGAATCTCTGAACAAAAAAGCCCCCGCTATTTAAACAGCGTCTTCATTTCGGCTCAAACATTGTGATTACTCAGGCAAATGTCAGCGAAGCCCTGGGTCACATCTCATTTTCTGTCTCCCAGAAACAGCAGCTACGCCTTAAAGATCGAGCTGAAAACGTGCCCCACGTTGGCCGGATGCCAGATGGACCGAGTTACGGAATGTACCATGGAAATGAGAAACTGGCAATCTTATATTCTGCTTCTGGGACTGTACTGTGTGCACGTACATGCAGAGTAATAATCCCACATTGATCCCTCCTAGTCCTGACTGAAGTATCTCAGATTTTTTTAAAAATGTTGAGGACTTAAAGGAAAAGTACATTTGAAGTGAGAATTAGAAAGGATCATATTTTTATACTATAAAATGAGGTGCATGCGGTGTCCATCATTCTTACTCTGTGTCCCAAAAAATAAAATAAACTGTAGCTGCTGTTAGCTCAGTTTATTAGCTGCCTAGACTGTGAGCTCAGAGCACCGGGGGGCAGTTAGTGTTTGTACCACAGGTCTTTTGGACCTCTAGGAATAAGAGGAGGTTTTTGTTAGGCCCAGGGCAAGTGGGAATGCTGACGGGGTGCGACATAGGGCAATGGCAGAGGCGAAAAGACCGAAGAGGACGTTGACAGGAGAAGGTAAGAAGAAAAAAGCAGAGCGTGACAGAGCAAGAAGTTTGAGAGCTGAAATAAAAGACTGAAAGACAGACGCCGAGCTGGGCTGACTGCTGCTGGAGTAGTCAGTAACATTATCTGGCTGCTATGTCTTGTGTTGTTACACTTCATACATCATAACAGATCTTCATCTACAGCTATCCATATTTACAAGGGTGGTACTCTGACACTGGGGGCACTAAAGCACAAAAATACCAAATTCTACTCTTTAAATCTCAGGGCTTATCTTAGCACGAAGGCTGGAAACAGTCTGACAGTGGCATTGATCGTCTCGTTCTGCTGCCTCTCCTCCAGAAAGCGAATAAGTGAATTTCCCAGGAGACTTTAAGCAAATGACAGATTACATTAATTACAGAACAGTCCAAACTTTTGCATCCAAGTTCTTAGAAGTATGTAACTGGCTAAAATACTGAGAGGACTGACAACTAAATCCATTTCCCTTGGCAGGATCACACCCCAGCAATCCCGAACACTAAACATTGTGGCTGGTATAAGCAGTCATTACACTGTCACATGAAGATTGATTGGGCCACAGCAATAATTACTGTGCCTGATTCTGTCTTTATTCATGCTCATCAACGTAATGTAGATTGGATTAAAGCTTGTAGTTGCAGGAGTTGATGGAGCATCCTAAGTTCAGGTTTCATATCATTAGATCGCTCCTGTTCAAAACTCAAGGTGCACTTCCTTATTTCTCCTCAGCCCTTGTAATGTGGATGCTGAGTAGTCATTTTCCTTTCAGGTTTCTTGTTGAGGTCTTGATCTAGTGAACAATGACTGCTCTGTGCTGAGGTCGTGGTGGCATATCTGTCCCTGAGGAGCTATTTCCTGTGGAAGAGAAATGTGATCAGGGTTCGGAGAGGACAAAAACTCCAAACCCTTGTCTGCTCTACACTCTTTTTTTCTTCTGTAAGAACTACCCGCCTTCTTTTTTAGGCACAGATACAAGTGAAGTTGTGTGGTTTTATTATCTTCCCCTCTTTGTACTTGCTCCATTCTCTTATCATTTCCTGACCAATGTCCATACTGCAAACGTAAGCAACCCCGGAGGGTTTCCATTGTTCCTGATAACACAGATTTTACTGCAGGTGTCATTAATCTTCAACAGCACCCACTATCAATTACCCTCTTACCCTTTATGATGGCAAAACCAGCATCTGTCCTCTGTCTGGAGTTTAACTCTCAGTTCCAATCTATTTAACAGCTCCATCTGCTTTCCTGCAAAATCCTTAAGTGAAACAATAACAACCAGAACATGCATCTTTGTGTAACATTATCCAGCTTTACTCCCTGTCACGGTGTTAACAGAATCCATGAAACAACCTTGCGTTTGGGAAACCGATACAACAAAACAATCGTCTATCTGTTCATCCTCACATCGTTCCATGTCACAAACATTTGGCTTCGGCGGTCGTATCTTTCTGAGAACTTTTGGCTGCTTGACAGCCGATGTGACCCCTGTTCGAACTCGTGGATGTGTTGTCTACTGCGAGTTCAAAGTCAAATCCTGTTCCTGCCATAGTGCGTGGCTTCCCTCCAGAGAGATGCACTCAGAACATGTGGTATCATCTTAAAACATCTCTGCTGTGATAAATAAATAAAAAATTTGGTCATAAACCAAAGTTTGGCAAATGAAAGGGATCAACATCAATTCTAAGGGGGACATGGATGTCTTTACCAAATGCGATGGAAAAGGACTCCAATGACATTTCACAAGAAGTCAGTAGGGTTCATCCTCTGGGTACCGTGGATACAGTGGTCCCTCGTTTATCGCGGGGGATACGTTCTAAAAATAACCCGCAATAAACGAAATCCGCGAAGTAAGTTTTACAATTATTATACATGTTTTAAGGCCGTAAAACCCTTAACCACACACGTTTATACACCTTTTTACACGCATTTTGTACAGTACAACGGTGTTTTTATAGTGTCATGCTTTTGTGCGGCGGTAGAGATAGTCTGTTACACTTAGCACAGAGGCCAGGCGAAGCAGTGTCCCTCTGTTATTCCATCCATGATGAACTGAGGAAAGCTTGGCGTAATGGCCTACTGGGTGTAGTTTTCATATGTTATTAAAATTTTAGGTGAGAGATGGGGTGTAACCAGGTAGGTTGAGGGGAGAAGCAGACCGACAACCACAATTTTTTTTGGTAAGGTGGCATCGGAAAATAGGCAACCTTTCTGGGGATAATGTATCATTGTGTTGGGTAAGTAAATATTAATGTTGATGGTTCTGTGGTTATTGTGAGTCCCAAAGTGACAATTGTATAGTTTCTATGCACTTGGTCAGTTTGGAGGCATGGGTACATGCAGTGGATCAAGGAGGGTGGGTGGTGAACCAGGATTCCTTGGTTGGATTGCTGGAAAAAGAAGACGGCATAACGACTGAAGAACTGACACTCCAAGGCACAAAGGAAACATTAGGATGGGGTCCAGGTAGTAATAAATGGAGTATACTACAGAAGTGGAAAACCTATGCATATAAACGTTGAGATTGAAAGGATGGATGGTTTTTCTAAGAACGGAGTTAAAAAAGGGGTGGTTTGGTCATACTGAGGCAGACATAATTAACCGGTTGGTTTAACAATGTAATGGTAATTGCGACACAGGCTGTGGTGTTACTTTTGGTATATTGTTAACTGTGGTCTTGTTTCTTTACATATATTATGGTTGTATTGTTAAATTGAAAAAATAAAAATAAAAATTGATCAAAAAAATAGATGAGAGTGGTGTGGAGCTTCTCATCTCGGTCAGAGATAGAGGCAAAAAATAGTATTTCGGATCGAGTGTTTGTTCAAACCGTGTGCCTAGATTAAAACAACGGGGAGACACAATAGGGAAGTTGAGAGGACATGTGGTGTAACCAAGGTACAATTTATAATGTTAAATTTTTTTTTGAATTAATCAACACCAAGAACAAAGTTATAAAAACTTATTTCTCAGTTGTAAACTATTTACAACGTTTAGAATTTCTCTCAGACTCTCGCACAGCCTCAAAATGAGTGATGGGTTCTGCCAGAGATATAACGACGTTGCCAATGTCACTGGATGAGACAAAGTACAGAAGAGAAACAAAAAAGAGCCAACGCGCACAGCCTGTTCAAGTCAAATCAAGTTATTTAGTGAAAAGCAGTGCAAGTTAAAGGGTATCCACAGAACAAACCTTGCCATAGGGAGGAGTCAGCTCAGCACGAGGAAATCTGTAGTCTTGATACTCAGAGGTAAGTCGTGAACCTGGTACTGGGCAAGCTTCCAGCGTATTAAAGTGGGCATGAGATTACGCGTCTGATACTACCTTAATGAGCTATAATAGACATGTACAGGACGCAATAAATAACACCGTATGTTCGATTAATTACTGGCTGATCTTAGTCGGCCTTAATGGAAAGTGGAAGTTGGTCATTAGTGAGAATGTGAGACGCTCCCACTGAGAGCGATAATGGAATTTTATAGATTGCCGTTTTTTACTGTACGGCCGTGGCAATTTAAAGCCCCCTTGCGATGTGAGAATATGGGTGTAAGGTGAGGGGGTCATCTTGAAAGGTGTGAAAGTGATTATGTGTGATTGATAGCAGAATGTTGGATCGTGAGACGGAAAGACTCTGGGTATGCTTAATTGAAAAGAAATTAAACTTTGTAGACTAAAATGATGGAAGGAATTCCAAATCCTGTTCTGTAATCGCGCCGGCTTGTCGGATCGTTACAGTCACATCATCGGTAACGATGGATAGTATCGGGGCATAACCACCTGAACACGGTGTCATAATAAGTAGTTTTATGTGTGTGTGTGGGTAAGCAGTGGTCCGACATTCAAAACAGGGCCTCGGGTGCCCATGAGACCAGCGCCCCAAACATTAGCAGCGATAATCGGCTGGAACACCCTTAAGGATTTTGATTAAATGCGATATAATTAGTTCATAACACTAATGAGGTAAAAAATACAATTATTATCGTGATTAATTCATGAGTCAATGCGGGGTGTTAGCAAATTGTTGAACAGGCAAAGGCAAGCCAACCCAGCCTATATATTATGTTATAACAACACATGGTGGCTACGCTGAGGGATGGTGGTGGGGACGGTGAAGTGTGGATGGTGGTGTAATAGATGTTGGGGAGTGTGTAGTGGTTTTGCGTGGGGTATGTATGTATGTGCGTTTTCGCTCACGTCGTAAAAGGACAAATGGCAGAGTGACATATCTCGGGGGTTTTGAGTAGGTGAATGTGGCACACTATTGAAGGACAAGAACCAGAATAAGTGGATGGAAAACTTCAGGGATATATGGGGTTGAAGTGTTAGGTTGTGCGCTGGCACCGAGGTCTGGTCACCAACGCTTTTTCAAGAGGAGGCATTTCCTGGGTGTGGTCGTTCTTTTATTCCACCAGAGGAGACTAGGCGTGTTAGCATCAAGCTGCGATCAGTGTGGCTGAGACTATAATTAATATTTCCCAGAGAACAAAAACAAAACAATCAAACATCATATAAACAGAGGCCTGAAACAATAGCGGGCGTAGAATAACAGAATATCTAATAATAAGTGGCTCGCCAACTGATTATTGTTTATTCTAAAGGACCAGTGTGTAGGATGTAGGATCGCCTCACCTTGTCCTTCCTAGCGTGACGAAAAAGATGAAAAATCCTAAAGATCCATCTGGAGCCAGTGTTTACGTTTCCGTACAACATACTGAACTCTGCGGAAAGGAACAAGATAAAAAAGGTTCAGTCTAAGGTACACAAAACATAACAATTCGATTTATACACTGATGGAAACATAGTTCTGCATATTATATTCCATTTCTTCCGTAAAATCTTACACCACTTGGACCTTTAAATTAATAATAAATATTAAATTATGAGGTAAAACAATAGGCCTTTGCTGTTTCATTTTGTTTTGTGCAGTGTTTGTCGTTTTTCTTTCTGTCTAACTGTAACAGGTCAGTACCTGTTGTTTTCTCTTGTAGCCCTTCACGGTCTGACTGATTCCAGCCCATGTCCAGACAGCTTTGTTTATTTTTACACTCTGATGAAGAGCGTTATAGTGGCGGAGTCTGTGTGTGTCTGTTCAACGACAGCTACTCAGTCAACAACCTCCTCCCTGCAAGCTCATCTCCAGTTTTGGGCGCCAAAAAAAAAAAAGATAAGGCACAAGAGACAATAGGTTTCTAATTTATGTTTACACGGGCAACAAACAAAGAAAACATGATTAAAGCATGTTCCAGAAACATAACTGTGACATCACGGTCTCCCAGATAATCGATCCTACTGACGCTCGATGGTCATCTACTTGGCCTTGTGTGTGTGAGGTGTAGCCTACAGTACCTGTGTTGAATTAAGGTGTCAGAACTTGGCAAAATGTAATACTTCACCTTAACCCCTCGGCCTTGGTGGTCGATCTTTTTAACCACGTGCAGAAACTTAAATGATCTTTTAAAAGATTTTTTTTTCCTCTTCAAGAAAAAATTCATGTTTTAGTTAGTTTTCTTCTCATGAAAGCGACTAACAGAAGATGGGAATGAATGAAAGTTAATTATCACTTCCAAGAAATGTCTGAATTATGAAGGACTGTGAAAATAGCCGAGTGTGTGCCTGTAGTGAAAAAGACATGGCAAATGAGAACTAGAAAATTCAGTCTGCAACTTCCACTTTAAAACAAGATTCTCTCTGCCATATGTGAACAATAAAAGGGTTTTTATAACTTCAAGTCATCAGCCTACACATTAGACCTACGACCTCGCCTCTTGTTTAAATGATCAGCAGGCTTTTCTCAGGACAGTGACAGTATGCAGACTGCAGACTGCAGACGCCTATGTTTAATTAAACATAAACTCTGTATCGCAGACCACCCTGACTGGAGCTAAGTGCAAATCCAAATAGTGCCTCAGCGTTTGTCCAGAAAGGACCCATATTTGTACCTGATGCTTCATGCATCCCCAATCCTGTCCAAACCCCCACCGCCTCATGAAATACTCTTATTTGGAGGTAACAGTCAAAACATCTAAAATCTCCTTGGTAGTTTCCCATTACAAGACTGTATTTTATATTTCCACATTCAAAATCTTCAACTCAAACTGACACTGAGTGAGTGTAGTACAGTATAAAAATCCCTTGGTTACCCACTGAAAGCTTTTTTGACACTTAAATCGTCTATACGGCAACGAAGTCTGATGTAGGTCTAAAGGCTAAGCCGAGATGGAGTGAGAATCCTTACTGCATTTTGACAGCTGGTAATGTGCAAAAGGTTAATGTTAGCAGGAGGCAACATTATGCTTGCAATGTACTGACCTGGCCAATAGTTTCTCTCAAATTACCTTTGATAGCAGATTTTATTAAATGTTGCTGTTCCGTTATGGGACCTGTTTTATGGTTAGTTTCTACCTCGAAAAAATTGCTTGCTGGTCAGAACGAATAGATCACAGTACATCAGGACAAAATAATCCCAGCATGTGTGTCCTCTGAATCCTACAGAAAGCGATCTCCCTTGTTTCATTTGTTGGTGGTTCAAACAGTACAGTAGTAACCATGGAGTCCACTCAGATTATCTTGATTATATCTATGGTGTGCATGGATGGGGACAGTTGGAACAGACCACCTTGGTGCGCGCCTTACAAAGACTGTTGTGTTTTGGATTTAAGGCATGCATTGGTTACTGTCACTGAAAACAGCCTCATCGAGACGCTGACCACCAAACTCTTCAGAAGCTTCCAGTCAGTGTTTCTCTCCCTTGAAGGATGTGTGTAATAAAGTTTAGTAACAATAACTGTAATGTAGATGGAAGAATCTAACAACCAAACTACAGGCCTCTCCATCCACATGGAAGAAAAATATAGTATATTAAAGGATGCTCTCGTAGTGTTTGCATATGTCATATCTTTGGATGTTTTGGCTGAGGGATGTGTTCTCTAGTTAGTGTGTAACTGCTCGGCGTGCTTTTACACTGAATGAGATGCACCTTTGTCAGCTGGGATTATACAGGAACTGTTGACACTCACCCTAATGCCATAAATCAACCCACTCATTTCCTGTGTCTAGAAGTCTAAGAATACCCTGAGGTTGCCAGAGAGAGAGAATCTCTAAACAAAAAAGCCCCCGCTATTTAAACAGCGTCTTCATTTCGGCTCAAACATTGTGATTACTCAGGCAAATGTCAGCGAAGCCTGGGTCACATCTCATTTTCTGTCTCCCAGAAACAGCAGCTACGCCTTAAAGATCGAGCTGAAACGTGCCCCACGTGGCCGGATGCCAGATGGACCGAGTTACGGAATGTACCATGGAAAGGAGAAACTGGCAATCTTATATTCTGCTTCTGGGACTGTACTGTGTGCACGTTACATGCAGAGTAATAATCCCACATTGATCCCTCCTAGTCCGACTGAAGTATCTCAGATTTTTTAAAAATGTTGAGAACTTAAAGGAAAAGTACAACATTTGAAGTGAGAGTTAGAAAGGATCATATTTTTTATACTATAAATGAGGTGCATGCTGTGTCCATCATTCTTACTCTGTGCCCCAAAAAATAAAATAACTGTAGCTGCTGTTAGCTCAGTTTTATGAGCGGCTAGACTGTGAGCTCAGAGCACCGGGGGCAGTTAGTGTTTTGCACACAGGTCTTTTGGACCTCCAGGAATAAGAGGAGGTTTTGTTAGGCCCAGGGCAAGTGGGAATGCTGACGGTGCGACAATGGGCAATGGCAAGGGAAAGACCGAAGAGGACGTTGACAGGAGAAGGTAAGAAGAAAAAAGGAGAGCGTGACAGAGCAAGAAGTTTGAAGCTGAAATAAAAGACTGAAAGACGACGCCGAGCTGGGCTGACTTGGTTGGACTAGTCAGTAACATTATCTGGCTGCTATGTTTTTTGTGTTGTTACACTTCATACATCATAACAGATCTTCACACAGCTATCCATATTTACAAGGGGTGGTACTCTGACACGGGGGCACTAAAGCACAAAAATACCAAATTCTACTCTTTAAATACGGGCTTATCTTAGCACGAAGGCTGGAAACAGTCTGAGTGGCATTGATCTTCTCGTTCTGCTGCCTCTCCTCCAGAAAGCGAATAAGTGAATTTCCCAGGAGACTTAAGCAAATGACAGATACATTAATTACAGAACAGTCCAAACTTTTGCATCAAGTTCTTAGAAGTATGTAACTGGCTAAAATACTGAGAGGACTGACAACTAAATCCATTTCCCTTGGCAGGATCACACCCCAGCAATCCGAACACTAAACATTGTGGCTGGTATAAGCAGTCATACACTGTCACATGAATTGATTGGGCCACAGCAATAATTACTGTGCCTGATTTGTCTTTATTCATGCTCATCAACATAATGTAGATTGGATTAAAGCTTGAGTTGCAGGAGTTGATGGAGCATCCTAAGTTCAGGTTTCATATCATTAGATCGCTCCTGTTCAAAACTCAAGGTGCACTTCCCTATTTCTCCTCAGCCCTTGTAATGTGGATGCTGAGTAGTCATTTTCCTTTCAGGTTTCTTGTTGAGTCTTGATCTAGTGAACAATGACTGCTCTGTGCTGAGGTCGTGGTGGCATATCTGTCCCTGAGGAGCTATTTCCGTGGAAGAGAAATGTGATCAGGGTTGGAGAGGACAAAAACTCAAAACCCTTGTCTGCCCTACTCTTTTTTTTCTTCTGTAAGAACTACCCGCCTTCTTTTTTAGGCACAGATACAAGTGAAGTTGTGTGGTTTTATTATCTTCCCCTTTTGTACTTGCTCCATTCCTTATCATTTCCTGACCAATGTCCATACTGCAAACGTAAGCAACCGGGGGTTTCCATTGTTCCTGATAACACAGATTTACTGCAGGTGCATTAATCTTCAACAGCAACCACTATCAATACCCTCTTACCCTTTATGATGGCAAAACCAGCATCTGTCCTCTGTCGGAGTTTAACTCTCAGTTCCAATCTTTTAACAGCTCCACTGCTTTCCTGCAAAATCCTTAAGTGAAACAATAACAACCAGAACATGCATCTTTGTGTAACATAATCCAGCTTTACTCCCGTGTCACGGTGTTAACAGAATCCATGAAACAACCT